>NC_041386.1:450194266-450213176 GCF_002162155.2 Triticum dicoccoides
ACACTACAAAAAAAAGACACATCCGTGACATTTTGGGCCAAATGAATTTTTTTTCTGTCATACATATGACACTTCTATGACGATAATGGTGACAAAACCCAGTATCATCATAGATGTGGTGGGCTCCTACTTCTATGACAAAAAATCATGACAGAAAATGGGCTTTTCGTCCTGGGCAGGCCAGAGACGTAGCTGCATGACATTCTTTGGGCCGTCCATGACAGAAAAAACCGTGGTAGAAGTGAGGGGGAGGAAAATTTCGGGGAGTTCCCGGTTACGGTGGGAGGTCGGGGGGCCGAGCGATGCGCGTTTCTCTCGTACACGTACGCGCGTGTGTGTGAGGCCTTGGCTCTAACTGAACCCAAGCAAGGCGTTGGGCTCTAGCTGAACCCGAGCGATTGCACTGCAGGCTACGCGTTACTGAACCCGAGCGATCGACCGATGGCCGTTAACTGAACCCGATCGAGCGGTTCCCTCGCTACTGCTGCTAACTGAAGCCGATCGATTGGATGAACAGTGAGTGTTGCGGGAGGGGGGGCTGGATAAACAGTAGACGGTGGAGGGGTGCCCGTGGAGGGGTGGTTGAATAGGACCCTGTGGTGTGGAGGGCTGGATGAACAGTAGATGGTGGAGGGGTGCCCGTGGAGGGGTGGTTGAACAGTAGCCGGTGGAGTAGCGCGCGGTGGAGGCTGGATGAACAGGAGCCCGTGGAGGCTGGAGGTGGTCGACGGTAGCCCGTGAAGGCTGGAGGAGGTCGACGGTGGAGATGAACAGTATCCCGTGGAGTCCCGTTTTGCGGTACTCCACACCCCTCCCGATGAACAGGACCCCCGCTTCGACCATAGGAGGTCCGTTTCGTCCGTTTTGCGGTACGCCACACCCCTCGCGATCAACAGGACCCCCGTTTTGACCGTAGGAGGTTCGTTTCGTTTGTTTTGCGGTATGCCACACCCCTCTCGACCAACAGGACCCCCGTTTCGACCGTAGGAGGTCCGTTTCGTTCGTTTTGCGGTACGCCAGACCCCTCCCGATGAACAGGATCCCGTTTCAAATGTGGCCGATCGAACACAAGGTTGTTTCCTCCGTTCTGCGGTACGCCAAGCCTCGTTTCCATCACCTGTTCCGTCCAAGCCCCCCCCGATGAACACGACCACGCATTCCGTTCCGACCCAGCCGGTTGGCTCCCACGCGTTGCGTTGCCTCCCGATGAACACGACGTATTCCGTTGCCTCCCCATGAACACGACGCATTTCGTTTCCTCCCCAAGAACATGACGCATTCTGTTGCCTCCCCATGAACACGACGACGACGCTGTTTCTCCGTTCCGACCCAGCCATGTACACGAGCCCTGGCCGTACGTATGCGCAAGTAGGCGTTCGAGACCCAGCCCGTATGTACACATACGTGGCCATATTTTCTTCCTTGCACCCTGGCCGCTGTACGTACGTGTACATGCTACGTGCGCGCCTCTACTATGGCACGTACGCGCCTCTACTACGACACGTGCGCGCCTCTACATCCACCAGTATATATGTACGTACACGTTCGCGACCAGAATGACAACGCTACGTACGCTTCGACCAAGTGGGTCCCGACTGTCAGGCACTTCCTTGCGTGCGAAGATGTAGCTGGTGGGTCCCAGCAGTCAGGGGGCAAATCATTTTTTTGCCTGGACGCACTTCCTTGCGTGCGAAGATGTAGCTGGTGGATCCCAGCAGTCAGGGGGGCGAATCGTTTTTTTGCCCGGACGCACTTCCTTGCGTGCGAAGATGTAGCTGGTGGGTCCCAGCAGTCAGGGGGAAACATTTTTTTCACGAAATACGGTGGCCCGTCCGATGGGTCCCCGCTGTCAGGTGGAGGAATCATTATTTTGCGCGTAATAAGGAGGCACTTCCTTGAGGCGGCCGTGGACCCAGCTGTCAGCCTCTCCACATACAGTCCACGTCCGATGGAAGTCATTCCTTGACCACGTTGACCACGCCGCGCCGAGAGCACCACGGTGGTGGACGACGGCGAGGACTAGGAAGGGGACGACTCGGAGCCGGGGAAGACGCGATAGTGGATGCCCGCGCGAAGAGGAGTACGAGGGTTCACTGGTTCGACTGCGGTGTGAGGCTGCTGTCGCCGCAGAATAACAGGGGTGTGGGTGAGTAGAGGGATGGCCTGGCCAGCGGTGGGAGTAGTAGGGGGCGGTGAGGCCTCCGCGGCATCACAGCCGGCCACGGGAGGCAGGAGCACACGGCACGACCGGCGCTGGTTTGGGCGGCTGGAGCAAGAAGACCAGTGTTTAAAAGGCACTACGGCCATTGGATGAACATCGTACGGTAACAGGAGTTACAATCGTTCATATTGACTAAGTTGACAAAGCCCTCCGTCCCCGTCAACTTGGTAGGCCCACAAGTCAGCCTCCCACTATGCTGGGTTCCAGCTGGCAGGGGGAATATTCATTTTTTTTGTGCGTAATAAGGAGGCACTTCCTTGTGTGCGAAGATAGCTGGTGGGTCCGACATGTCAGTGGGGGGCACGTTATTTTCACGAAATACAGAGGCCCTTCCGGTGGGTCCTAGATGTCAGGTGGAGGAATCATTATTTTGCGCGTAATAAGGAGGCATTTCCTTGTGTGTGGCCGTGGACCTAGCTGTCAGCCTCTCCACGCACAGTCCACTTACAATGGTGTCGTTCGTTGACCACGTTGACCATGCCGCGCCGAGTGCATCCAAGGTGGTGGACGACGGCGAGGCCCCGGACAGCAACGAGCCAGAGATGGGAAGACGCGGGAGTAGAGTCGCAGACGGAGAGGTGTACGAGGGTTAACTGGTTCTAGTGCGGTGTGGTTCGGCAGTCGGTGGAGAAGAACAAGAGGTGTGGAGGGGTGGAGGGATGGCCTGGCCAACGGTGGAGTAGCGCTTCATAGCGAAGCGTGCTAAGCAGAGCTGCTAGCAGCAGGAGGCGGGAGGTGGTCCCGGCGGCGCTGGAGGAAGAAGACGAGAGATTGAAGATGGATGTCGGTCGTTGGATGTAAATCCAACGACTAACATGTCAGAATTATTTGTTGACTAAATTGACAACGACTTGCGTTGGCTTCGACCTATTGGCCCACATTTCAGCCTCCAAAAATGTGGCACGTATTCAACCCATTTTTTCAGAATTTACAGTCTTTTTTTTGCGCGATAGAATTTACAGTCAATTTGATCTTTTTTTGAATTACAACCATTAGCTAGGCTGGGTGAACAAATAATGTAGCGTCCATGCGGCCCATTTATTTTATTTACTAAAAAATCACAGGCCATTTGCACTTTCTCGAAATACACGATTTTGCTGGGCTGATTCTAATTATAATGTTGGGTTGGGCCAACAATGTTATCAAAAAATAAAAAAGGGCTGAGCATTTTGTTATAAATATATTTAAATAATAAGTGATATTATTATATTCGTCCTTAAATCTTACCAAGCTTTTGTACACAATCACTAGGATTTTCGTGCCAAAACAATCCAGAATTTTATTTGTTAAGAAATTATTTTTATAAGTTAATAAGATGTGGGATATTTTTTTCTTACATATGTAAGTATCTGTTAAATATATGATGACAATAAAAATAATATATAATAACATATAAAATAATTTAAATATATATAATATAGTTAGAAGGGAAACATAAGTTGGACCTGGCGTTCCTATTCTTATATAGAAAAATAGAACAGACCTCAGCGTTTTCTTCGAAAAAAATACATTAATTGGGCTGCCAAAAAAACCCGGATGGGAGGTCCATAGGCCGGTCGATACATGACGGCCCTAAGAAAATACAAACAGGCCTATGGACCTCCCATCCGAGGTCATGGGTTGGGCATATTAAAAATGAAAGCCTAGACGGGGTAGCCAAAAACCACGTCCAACACTTGCCAAAACTTCGTCCCTCGTTTTCTCTGTGTTTCGCACACTCGACATTGTGTGGGCATTTTGACTGTGCATCATATGAAGATGTGCTATGCGTGAATGTTGATCAACATGATGTTAACTGGCTGGTAGTTCCATTTTCGACCATGAATAAAACATCCAACATGATGTTAACCCTGTTTGAAAAGGCCGTGTTAATATAAATGCTCTGCCTCTGAAAGTTGCAGTTTCTTATGTGAAACTGAACTTGCAGTTTCTTATCTGAAACTGAAACTTGCAGTTTCTTCTCTGAGAATCACATTGTCTGCACTACTATACTCCTATAAAACTACATTTTTAAGTGCTAAAAATAGATCTCTAGAATTCATAAAATACTTCATATGCTCAATACTGCAAATCTGAAATTTAAAAGACATTCATATCTGAAAGTACACTCAAAATACACAACACAAAACACAATTCACAACTTGCAAATACTGACAACCCTAAGCTCCTCCTCACAATTCACAACCTGTCCGACTATTGGGCTGAGGGGCAGCCCCCTCCTATTCCTCGGTGACAGACAGCCGCCCCGTGAGACGATGTGAACGGCGAGGGAGACGATGGCAGGGAAGCGTCGTCGGGCCAACTACTTTTCTCCTCTTGTAGTTGGGTTCGGTCGACGAAGACTCCACCGGCTCGCTCAGGTAGGCACCCTCACAAACGGCACCCTACAGATGCTCGATCCTTCAATCTTTGGTGGATGCTCCATCTGGGATCGATACTCCCATGACCGCTCCCTCACGATAGGATTCGGTGAATCTGTTTGCTCCATGGCCCAGAGGAGCAGCTCTCTGTACTCCCGCGCGACTCCCTCCGGGAGTATCTGTCGGAGTAATGGGCCACGGGTAGGCCAACCCGAGCCCCAGAACCTTTCAAGACATCAGGGCAGGCTGCGCCCCTCAAGACCCCAGGGCGAAGAGCCGCCTTCTAAGGAGCCGACGGCAAGACGGCCGAGTCCCAGGGACGACTTCAGGGTAAGCCGACTCCTGACCTGCGACTTCCAGAGGAGCCGGCTTTGGGGAGTCAGCCAGCGACTCCAACAAACCCCATGACCTCATCAAGAGGGACGGGGCAGGGGAGTGGCTATAGTGAAGCCCACTCCCGCCCCTTACCAACGGCAGGCATGGCCACAACACGTGTACCCCGGAAGATCTCCGTCGGCGTGGCACTGTTGCCATACCGGCCCTGACATCAGCACCACAGGATCGAATCCTGCACCCACAACGGCTTGTCTGTACGGCCCAGAGGCAGCGGGTCCCACCAGTCAGTGAGACCCCAGGAAACGGCAGGAGGACCACCAGTCGGACCCATTGGGAGCCGGCCCCGGGGAGTCGGCCGAGCCCTCCCCCGGGGCCCATGCGCCATTAATCAAGATGTGATGGAGAGTGGCAATAGTGATCGCCCGCCAGGCGGCGGGGCTGTTGCCACGACTGTCACATCCCTAGCTTCTGGTGCTGTCTGGTGTGTGCATCATGTTTAAATTCAAATGAAATTTGAATTGAGGAATTTTCAAAAGCCTCAGGAAACCTCTAAAAATAACCAACAATTAAATCTTCTCAAATGTGTCCAAGAAAATGTTCCTGTTATTCCATGGAAATATTGGTAAGAGGTAAAATTTAAACCAATATTTTTGGAGTCATAGAGATAATTATTTTGGCCATTTGAATTAATCCAATAACTATTTGCTTTGGATTTATATTTAAATATATATTGAATATGACTCCAATAATTCTGGAGGTTTGTGAGTGGCTTTGTATATATTTTAGCAAGCCACATAAAAATCTACAGAATTTATTTAAATGATTTAGTTGCTAAACTAAATCAAAACAAACTACAGAAAATAGAAAAAAATAAAAAGAACAGAGCCTACCTGGCGCCTACCTGTCCAGCCCAGCCGGCCCAGTTCCTCCCGCTGGCCCAGCCCACCGCCGCCCCCCTCCCCTGTCGTCTTCCTCCTTGCCAGGAGGACGGACACCGCGACACCGCCGCGCGCGCCACCTCCACCCTGCTCGGCCACCTCCTGCTTCCTCCCTGGCCTCCCCAGCGACGCCCCGGACGACGCCACGCGCCTCCCCGACCCCCTCTCACTTCTCCCTCGCTCTCTGGATCTCCCTCCCCTCTCTGCTCCCTTCCCGAGCGGAGCCCATCGCCGCCGACGCCGTTTACCGGGGCCACAGCCACCCCCTCGCTCCCACTATGCGTCCCTGAGCTCCGCCCTGACCCCGTGAAGCTACACACGCGACGCACGCGACCAGAGGAGGCCGCAGTCGACCGGAGCGCCGTCGTCTTCATCTCCGGTGCCCGGAGATCGCCGTCGTCAATTCGCCGTTGCAGAGGCTTCCCCGAGCCCACCGAGCTTCTCTCCCGACCCCTCGTGAGCCCCTGTCCATTTCCCCTCTCTCCCCGTGCCCGTCCGTGCCTTCTAACCGCCCCGACTGTCGGAGCCGACCGTTCCTCGCCGCCGGCGATGACGCAGACGGGGCTAGAGCCACCGTAGCTAACCCCCGAGCACGGCAACGTGCTCAGCACCCTTCCAGGAGCCGAGCGCACCCACCCGTGCGACCTGCCGTGCCCTCTAGCGCCAACCCCGACCTCGCCGTGCTCCGGTCGCCGCCGCGGGCCCCGTTCCGGTGAGCTCGGGCCACCTCAGCCCCTCCCGTTTGCATAGATGGATGCGGGCGACTCCCAGCTACGCGTAGAGCCCCTCAGTCGCCGATTTGGTCGTCGAAGGAGCGTTTCCGACGCCCTCCGCCGTTGCTGGCGTCGCCGGCGACAAGCCGCGGGTCAACTCCGGCGGGTTTGACCCGGGGTTTGACCCCCTGACATGTGGGCCCAAGCGCCTGCTTAGTTAGTGCTAGGTTAGTTAGTATTAATTAATTTAGTTAATTAGGTGAGCCACTGACATGCGGGCCCCGCCCGGCTAACTAAGTTAGTTAGGGCTAACTAACTTGGTTAGTTGACTGGGTCACTGACCAGTGGACCCCACTGGTCAGGTTTGACCTGGTCGACGCCTTTGACTTGCTGACGTCATGACGACGTCGTGCTGACGCAGTAACCTATTTACTGGATTTATTAATAATCAGGAAATTCCAGAAAATTGTATAAACTTCAATAATTCATAGAAAATTAACCGTAACTCCAAATTAAATAATTTATATATAAAAAATTATCAGAAAAATTCAAGGAATCCATCTGTACCATTTTCATGCATGTTAGAACAACTTATAGATGCTGTTTAGCACAAATCAAATAAAGGGCATTTAAATAATCACATATGGAGTTTGAATTTGAATCTTGGATTCAAACCAACTCCATTTAATCTGGTTTTAGATGCATTAGCCCAAAACACATTCATTTTGCCATGTCATAGCATGCATCATATTGTGCATTGCATTGATCGTGCTTTTTCTGTATTGCCGGTATTTGTCCCCTCTCGATAGACGTGATACCGATGATGTGATCGTTGACACTTATGAAGACTCAATGCTATCTTCAGAAGTGCCAGGCAAGCAAAACCCCCTTTTTCATTCCGATAAAATCCCACTCTCTCGCTCCTGCTCTCTTTTACTGCATTAGGACAACAACGACATATTTGTTACTTGCTGCGGTAGCTGAACCCCTTTATCCTTTGCATGACCTGTCATTCCACAGTAATTAGATGAAACCCACTAGCATGAGTAGGAGTTGTTTGAGCCCTGATGTGCCTACTCATTCATGTTTGTTTGTCATGCCTGCTACTGCTTAGAGTTGAGTCAGGACTGATTCATCGGGGATGAATCAGAGGCGTGTGAACATGTCCTACTATGTGTGAGCTAAGTGTGTGAACACGATTTGGTAAAGGTAGCGGTGAGAGGCCATGTAGGAGTACATGGTGGGTTGTCTCATTGCAGCCGTCCTCAGGAACTGAGTTCTGTGTTTGTGATCCATGATTCAGCTACTACCACGCATTGGGCCCGAAACCAATGGACCCTCTCGGCTTCTTGATCACCCTTGTCCTCTGTCCAGGAGTTGCAAGTAGTTTCTGGTGTTTGTAGTATGCTGGAGGCCGTGCGCAGCGCTGACCGTAGGGGTGGGCTGTGATGCGGTAGGCACGTGGCCAGGTAAACCGGGCACCCGTTTGGTGTCACGGAACCCTGTACACATCGTTTGGGGCTGTGAGCGAAACTCCGGCCGGATCTCCTCATGGATGGAACCCGAATAGGCGATAAACCTGGACTAGAGACTTGAGTGTTTAGGCAGGCCGTGGCCGACACCCACGTTGGGCTTCCGCTTGAAGGTTGCCGAGTACATGTCGTGTAAACGGCGGTAAGTGGTGAGAGCGTGTGTGAAGAAGTACACCCCTGCAGGGTTAACCTAATCTATTCGAATAGCCGTGTCCACGGAAAAGGACCTCTGGGTTGCTTATATCAGTTCATAGACAAGTGAAAGTGGATACTCTAAAATACGCAAGATAAGCGTGAGTGCTATGAATGGCGTTCTCGTAGGGAGACGGGAGCGGATCCATAGTGGTGTATTGATATGGTGAATATGTGGACTCGTGTGCGCCACCTCAAAAGAGTTACATTGCAGTCGTAGTTCAGGATAGCCACCGAGTCAAAGCTGGCTTGCTGCAGTTAAACCCCACCATCCCCTTTGTTGATAATGATGCAGATGTAGTTAGTTCTGATGTAAGTCTTGCTGGGTACATTTGTACTCACGTTTGCCTATTTTATGTTTTGCAGAGAGACTTCAGTCTCACTAGTAGTTCCGCTTGGACTTCGACGTTTAGCTTGATACCTCAGCTACGATCTTGTGCCCTCGGCAGGATCTGATCGATAGTCAGGCTTCTCAGCCTTTTTCATTTATAGATGTCTGTACTCAGACATGATAGCTTCCGCTTGTGCTTTGACTTGTATACTCTGAATGTTGGGTCATGAGACCTATGTTTGTAATATCTCGCTCCTCGGAGCCTAATGAATAAATACTTGATTTGTAGAGTCATGTTGTGATGCCATGTTGTATTTGCACATATCGAGCATATTGTGTGTATGTTATTGAAATGCTTGGTATGTGTGGGATCTGACCATCTAGTTGTTTATCTTTAGTAGCCTCTCTTACCGGGAAATGTCTCCTAGTGTTTCCACTGAGCCATGGTAGCTTGCTACTGCTCCGGAACACTTAGGCTGGCCGGCATGTGTCCTTCTTCGTTCCTGTGTCTGTCCCTTCGGGGAAATGTCACGCGATGAATACCGGAGTCCTGTTAGCCCGCTACAGCCCGGTTCACCGGAGTCCTGCTAGCCCAGTGCTACAGCCTGGATTCACTCGCTGATGACCGACACGTTCGATGCTGGGTCATGGATGCATGTCCCTGTAAGTCTGTGCCACTTTGGGTTTACGACTAGTCATGTCAGCCCGGGCTCCTTATCATATGGATGCTAGCGACACTATCATATACGTGAGCCAAAAGACGCAAACGGTCCCGGGCAAAGGTAAGGCGACACCCGTGGGGATACCGTGCGTGAGGCCGCAAAGTGATATGAGGTGCTACAGGCTAGATCGATGTGACATCGAGTCGGGGTCCTGACAGTGTTGGTATCAGAGCTTGACTGCCTGTAGGATTACCAAGCCAAACTGGTCGAAGTTGAGTCTAGAAATTCTTTAGTTATATAAGGGAATTGATTGTGGGATGGAACGTAAGGCTCTTTTTACTCCTTATACCTCATGGCCTTCTGATCTGAGTCATCATCTTCTCTTCTACGGGGATTAAGAACTAGGCTATCTCTTCTTTCTATCAAGATCACGTGTTACTAATCTGCAGACTTGTAGGATTGATGGTTCTAAGTTTGAGTTCAGTTTCTACTTCTGTATGTTAACTGTTGATCTCGAGACCTTGATATTGTGCTTCTGAGTGGTTATGCCACCATTTTTGTGAATGTCTCAAATCTTTTCTGAGCATTTACAGCCGTTATGCTGTCCGAGTCATCCCAGGTTTCTAAATAGTTTGAAGCAATTTGCAAAATCCTTTCCCTCTGGTTTCGATGTTCCTTTATGCCAGCTCAATCACACTAATTGTTGAGTTGAGGTAATTCATTGCCCTGACATATATGTTGGAGTTATTATTATGACCCTAGGTGTCTTAGGGGATCACCTAGTAATTTAGCCATGATTGGTGTCCCAGTGTGATGATTCTGGCCTTTATCCTCGAAAGCATTCCGTGATGCTACTTAGTAATAAGTATTCGGTTCCTGGGTTCTTGAACCCGAGATTCACTCTACCTACTTCATGTTGATAGTAATTGCTAGTGCCTTTAGGATATTAGTAACCTTTGCGATAGTCCTTGAAGTCCGTGGTATCTTCTTCTTCCAAATACCATGAACTACTTATGGCAGAAGTTCCTCGTTGAACTGAAATATCACAACAGGATTATTCTTGATGAGTTCTCCATTATATATTGTGGCTCTGCCAGTTCTACCTTTCTGCATGGGTTATCCGGAAGAAATATGTTGAACTCCGTTCGACATGCTAATCCAGGCATCCACAACTCAGAAAATCATATGTTCTTTTGAGTTGTCCCATCTTAGTTGTTTCTGACCCTCGCCTATCAATTGATAGTCAAGAGTATGCGTGCATTCGTTCGTCGATGCCTATTACCCTTGTGGTCCGCCAAGCCATTCTATTTCAGAATGAATAGGAGAAACAAACTCCAGAATCTCATCCATATCTAGGATTGGGTCAAAGCAATTGTATTCCGCAGATCAAAATGCCAATCCAGCTTCTGGTCTGTTCTACCTTGAAGTATTACCTTCTTTATGACAGGAATTTCATGAGAATTGCACCACCTTTTGTGAATTCTTGACATAGTGATACTTCTCGCCATCCTTTTTCATTCCTCGGTTCCGTGTTGATGCAACCGGAATACCGACAAATGAATCATGATGTGTGAAATCAATACTCCCAGCAACCTCGTTGCTTGGTAGTTAAGGGACAATAATTTCATTCTTAGCGTGTTGGTTTTTGAATCATCCTTCTAAGACTGATCGTGCTACCTAGTCCTTATTTCGGTGCACCCTTCGATTGATGAGTTAGGATCTTGTCAAGTCCTCACTCATTTGATCATATCGTCTTGCCCTCAAAAGCGAGATTGTTCTCGAGCTTAGTAACATATCGGTGGTTCGTGATTTTCCGAATATCTTCTCGAAAGTATCACCAGGCTGTCACCTAACTGTTATGTTGAGCTCGTGATCAAGTTGGTTTCTTGCGAACCACCTTCTCTCCAAGAATCGGTGTTAGATACCCCTGAGCTAGCTGGTTAAGCTATACAACAACCTGGAGAATTGGAAGATAAAAGCTTGCCTGACTTAGTTCGTCCCAAAGGGATATTCTTGTGTAGTGTGTCTTGAAGAAGATGATATCTTCATCGATTGGTCCCTGTGATCAGTTGCTGGACCTATTGTCTTATCAATCCTTTGATTTGAGTATGGGCTATCGTCAAATCAAATCAGTACCAACGATGCTCGTAATGTTGTCTTATTCGTGGTTGATCCCTCGAGCATACACCATTACATCTCTGGTCTGACCAATGCTATCACCGTGTTCACTTAACTATGGAATTCCTTTTAAAAGGAAACCCGGATGAATTGTTGTTGAGCCCATTGACAACATCCTTATCTCCTCCATGATTTTGTTGAACATTAAGCTAGTGTTGGAAACTTTTGAAAGCATTTTCTTCATGCTAGCTCATGAAGTATTTGTTTGATGAAAGGAGTGACTTCCTCTTATACACGTGCATTTGGTGAAAGTTGCCGCCGTGAATTTGAGAAAGATTGTTTTGTTTCCCTTGGAATCATCCCAAATCAGTCATGCACACGTGCGAAAGTATTCTGTGGTTCGGAGACTTGCAACCTCCATTCTATATGTGTTCCGTAGCACCCCAAGCCACTGACTGATTTGTTCGAGAAAAGGAGTTAAGTGTTAATCCATGGTAATGCACACGACTTCGATACCCTCGTTGATGGTTCCCCCTCCTGAACTCGGTAGTGTTTTATTGTAAGACTACCATGAGGGCATGCTTGTCTGGGACAACGTGTTCACATGTTTGTAGCAGAACCAGCTCATGTTTTGGAGCTTGCTATCGTAGTTCATTCCCCGAGAATCTCGCAATGTCATCTCGTCGATTTGTGTTGCAAACTTCCGTTTTCTTCCTAGACTCGATGAGTCTGGAATATCCTGACACCAACCAGATCTGAATCTCAGGCAGATATGATGGTTGGAACATTTCCCAAGAATTATAATATTGGTCTCTCGATAACCGGTAAGGTGGATGTCGTGGCCAACACACCCATCCGGTAGCCCTGTTATTATAATATCTTGATTGAGGAAGTTGGCCACCTCCCCATAAGGATTTCGTAGGATTTACCTCCCTAGTTGTTCCTTATGGATTCTTTTGCTCCCGAAGTCCGACCTTTTACTTGATGTCCTAGATACCAGACCATTTCTATGAATGGGTTACACTAGCACATCAAGGAGAACATTAGAAGCGGAGTGCTAAATGTTTCTCGGTCGATCATCCAGATTTTGTTCCTTGGCCTCGCTAAGATGAAATCTGAGAAGGTGTTATCTTTCTTTGCATCTACATCCTCCATCATCATTCATCATGGTAGCAAGTTGTGTTGCCGGACCCTTGACACGGATGTTGGTAAAACCTTGATGAATATGGAAATGCTCAAGTTCTTGAGAGCACGCACAAGCGTTACGTGTTATCATCGGCTCCAACTGGGATTACTCTCAGTTTCCTCGGAATGCTATGACCTCTTCAAACAGTGAATTCACTCCCTATTGTTGGGTTCTTCCCCAGTTACCAGAATCATTCCTAGCATTTGCATTTTGTTCCCAGCTTGCACCACCAATGTGCCATTCTACCATGGGTCTCTTCCACTTCCGGTGATAAGCAAACTCATCCATTACGTTGTCTTCAACAAGGTAATCCACATCATCCAAGTCCGAGTATGCCATTCTACCGACCCCCTCCAAACGATCGCTCGAGAATTGTCTTAGGCTGGTTCAAAGAGTTTCAATGATCTCTGAATCAAAAGTAATTCTTTTTGCCACTTAAGGAAATATCTCTACGAGTCACCTTCCCTAAGGTGTATCGTTATGGTATTATGGCAACTCAACTCCTCGCTACGTGGACAATCGTTTACCACCTTCTTAGGTGTGGAATCGTTGTCTACCTAGTGAACCTTCGTCATCCGTTTCTTTCCACCCCTCTTGATGTGTATCTCGTGTCTAAACCGAGAGATGGTCCTATGTCTCATTCCGTGAGTTGTTCGATCTTCGAGAAGATCGACCCTTCTAGAGTCTCCTTCCCCTCTCGTTGTCATGTTAGTTGGAGTTCTCAGAGGAAGACGTCGAGACAAAGATGGTGATCGAAACAACGTTCCTATGAAGTGCAACCTGGATCATGAAGATTGTGCTAGTTTGCGTTTCCCCTTCACCTTACCCTACGCTTGAATCTCGAGACGAGATTCTTGTTTAGTGGGGGTGAGTTGTCACATCCCTAGCTTCTGGTGCTGTCTGGTGTGTGCATCATGTTTAAATTCAAATGAAATTTGAATTGAGGAATTTTCAAAAGCCTCAGGAAACCTCTAAAAATAACCAACAATTAAATCTTCTCAAATGTGTCCAAGAAAATGTTCCTGTTATTCCATGGAAATATTGGTAAGAGGTAAAATTTAAACCAATATTTTTGGAGTCACAGAGATAATTATTTTGGCCATTTGAATTAATCCAATAACTATTTGCTTTGGATGTATATTTAAATATATATTGAATATGACTCCAATAATTCTGGAGGTTTGTGAGTGGCTTTGTATATATTTTAGCAAGCCACATAAAAATCTACAGAATTTATTTAAATGATTTAGTTGCTAAACTAAATCAAAACAAACTACAGAAAATAGAAAAAAAATAAAAAGAACAGAGCCTACCTGGCGCCTACCTGTCCAGCCCAGCCGGCCCAGTTCCTCCCGCTGGCCCAGCCCACCGCCGCCCCCCTCCCCTGTCGTCTTCCTCCTTGCCAGGAGGACGGACACCGCGACACCGCCGCGCGCGCCACCTCCACCCTGCTCGGCCACCTCCTGCTTCCTCCCTGGCCTCCCCAGCGACGCCCCGGACGACGCCACGCGCCTCCCCGACCCCCTCTCACTTCTCCCTCGCTCTCTGGATCTCCCTCCCCTCTCTGCTCCCTTCCCGAGCGGAGCCCATCGCCGCTGACGCCGTTTACCGGGGCCACAGCCACCCCCTCGCTCCCACTATGCGTCCCTGAGCTCCGCCCTGACCCCGTGGAGCTACACACGCGACGCACGCGACCAGAGGAGGCCGCAGTCGACCGGAGCGCCGTCGTCTTCATCTCCGGTGCCCGGAGATCGCCGTCGTCAATTCGCTGTTGCAGAGGCTTCCCCGAGCCCACCGAGCTTCTCTCCCGACCCCTCGTGAGCCCCTGTCCATTTCCCCTCTCTCCCCGTGCCCGTCCGTGCCTTCTAACCGCCCCGACTGTCGGAGCCGACCGTTCCTCGCCGCCGGCGATGACGCAGACGGGGCTAGAGCCACCGTAGCTAACCCCCGAGCACGGCAACGTGCTCAGCACCCTTCCAGGAGCCGAGCGCGCCCACCCGTGCAACCTGCCGTGCCCTCTAGCGCCAACCCCGACCTCGCCGTGCTCCGGTCGCCGCCGCGGGCCCCGTTCCGGTGAGCTCGGGCCACCTCAGCCCCTCCCGTTTGCATAGATGGATGCGGGCGACTCCCAGCTACGCGTAGAGCCCCTCAGTCGCCGATTTGGTCGTCGAAGGAGCGTTTCCGACGCCCTCCGCCGTTGCTGGCGTCGCCGGCGACAAGCCGCGGGTCAACTCCGGCGGGTTTGACCCGGGGTTTGACCCCCTGACATGTGGGCCCAAGCGCCTGCTTAGTTAGTGCTAGGTTAGTTAGTATTAATTAATTTAGTTAATTAGGTGAGCCACTGACATGCGGGCCCCGCCCGGCTAACTAAGTTAGTTAGGGCTAACTAACTTGGTTAGTTGACTGGGTCACTGACCAGTGGACCCCACTGGTCAGGTTTGACCTGGTCGACGCCTTTGACTTGCTGACGTCATGACGACGTCGTGCTGACGCAGTAACCTATTTATTGGATTTATTAATAATCAGGAAATTCCAGAAAATTGTATAAACTTCAATAATTCATAGAAAATTAACCGTAACTCCAAATTAAATAATTTATATATAAAAAATTATCAGAAAAATTCAAGGAATCCATCTGTACCATTTTCATGCATGTTAGAACAACTTATAGATGCTGTTTAGCACAAATCAAATAAAGGGCATTTAAATAATCACATATGGAGTTTGAATTTGAATCTTGGATTCAAACCAACTCCATTTAATCTGGTTTTAGATGCATTAGCCCAAAACACATTCATTTTGCCATGTCATAGCATGCATCATATTGTGCATTGCATTGATCGTGCTTTTTCTGTATTGCCGGTATTTGTCCCCTCTCGATAGACGTGATACCGATGATGTGATCGTTGACACTGATGAAGACTCAATGCTATCTTCAGAAGTGCTAGGCAAGCAAAACCCCCTTGTTCATTCCCATAAAATCCCACTCTCTCGCTCCTGCTCTCTTTTACTGCATTAGGACAACAACGACATATTTGTTACTTGCTGTGGTAGCTGAACCCCTTTATCCTTTGCATGACCTGTCATTCCACAGTAATTAGATGAAACCCACTAGCATGAGTAGGAGTTGTTTGAGCCCTGATGTGCCTACTCATTCATGTTTGTTTGTCATGCCTGCTACTGCTTAGAGTTGAGTCAGGACTGATTCATCGGGGATGAATCAGAGGCGTGTGAACATGTCCTACTATGTGTGAGCTAAGTGTGTGAACACGATTTGGTAAAGGTAGCGGTGAGAGGCCATGTAGGAGTACATGGTGGGTTGTCTCATTGCAGCCGTCCTCAGGAACTGAGTTCTGTGTTTGTGATCCATGATTCAGCTACTACCACGCATTGGGCCCGAAACCAATGGACCCTCTCGGCTTCTTGATCACCCTTGTCCTCTGTCCAGGAGTTGCAAGTAGTTTCTGGTGTTTGTAGTATGCTGGAGGCCGTGGGCAGCGCTGACCGTAGGGGTGGGCTGTGATGCGGTAGGCACGTGGCACGGTGTACCGGGCGCCCGTTTGGTGTCTCGGGAACCCTGTTCACATCGTTTGGGGCTGTGAGCGAAACTTCGGCCGGATCTCCTCATGGATGGAACCCGAATAGGCGATAAACCTGGACTAGAGACTTAGGTGATTAGGTAGGTCGTGGCCGACACCCACGTTGGGCTTCCGCTTGAAGGTTGCCGAGTACATGTCGTGTAAACGGCGGTAAGTGGTGAGAGCGTGTGTGAAGAAGTACACCCCTGCAGGGTTAACCTAATCTATTCGAATAGCCGTGTCCGCGGAAAAGGACTTCTGGGTTGCTTATATCAGTTCATAGACAAGTGAAAGTGGATACTCTAAAATACGCAAGATAAGCGTGAGTGCTATGGATGGCGTTCTCGTAGGGAGACGGGAGCGGATCCATAGTGGTGTATTGATATGGTGAATATGTGGACTCGTGTGCGCCACCTCAAAAAGTTACTCGCAGTCGTAGTTCAGGATAGCCACCGAGTCAAAGCTGGCTTGCTGCAGTTAAACCCCACCATTCCTTTGTTGATAATGATGCATATGTAGATAGTTCTGATGTAAGTCTTGCTGGGTACATTTGTACTCACGTTTGCCTATTTTATGTTTTTGCAGAGAGACTTCAGTCTCACTAGTAGTTCCGCTTGGACTTCGACGTTTAGCTTGATACCTCAGCTACGATCTTGTGCCCTCGGCAGGATCTGATAGATAGTCAGGCTTCTCAGCCTTTTTCATTTATAGATGTCTGTACTCAGACATGATAGCTTCCGCTTGTGCTTTGACTTGTATGCTCTGATTGTTGGGTCATGAGACCCATGTTTGTAATGTCTCGCTCCTCGGAGCCTATTGAATAAACTACTTGAGTCGTAGAGTCATTTTGTGATGCCATGTTGTATTGCACATATCGAGCATATTGTGTATGTTATTGAAATGCTTGGTATGTGTGGGATCTGACCATCTAGTTGTTTATCTTTAGTAGCCTCTCTTACCGGGAAATGTCTCCTAGTGTTACCGCTGAGCCATGGTAGCTTGCTACTGCTCTGGAACACTTAGGCTGGCCGGCATGTGTCCTTCTTCGTTCCTGTGTCTGTCCCTTCGGGGAAATGTCACGCTTTGAGTACCGGAGTCCTGTTAGCCCGCTACAGCCCGGTTTACCGGAGTCCTGCTAGCCCAGTGCTACAGCCCGGACCCACTTGCTGATGACCGACACGTTCGAAGCTGGGTCATGGATGCCTGTCCCTGTAAGTCTGTGCCACTTTGGGTTTACGACTAGTCATGTCAGCCCGGGCTCTTTATCATATGGATGCTAGCGACACTATCATATACGTGAGCCAAAAGGCGCAAACGGTCCCGGGAAAAGGTAAGACGACACCCGTGGGGATACCGTGCGTGAGGCCGCAGAGTGATATAAGGTGTTACCAGCTAGATCGATGTGACATCGAGTCGGGGACCTGACACAAACCAACTTCATTTAATCTGTGGCTAGTTGCATTAGCCCAAAACACATTCATTTTGCCATGTCATGATCATGCATCATATTGTGCATTGCATTGATTATGTTTCCTTCTGTGTTACCGGTATTTGTCCCCTCTCGATAGACGTGATACCGATGATGTGATCGTTGACACTGATGAAGACTCAATGTTATCTTCAGAAGTGCCAGGCAAGCAAAACCCCCTTGTTCATTCCGATACAATCCTACTCTCTCGCTCCTGCTCTCTTTTACTGCATTAGGACAACATCGATTCATCTGTTACTTGCTGCGGTAGCTGAACCCCTTTATCCTTTGCATGACCTGTCATTGCCACAGTAAATAGATGAAACCCACTAGCATGAGTAGGAGTTGTTTGAGCCCTGTTGTGCCTACTCATTCATGCTTGTTTGTCATGCCTGCTACTGCTTAGAGTTGTGTCAGGTCTGATTCATCCGGGATGAATCAGAGGTGTGTGAACATGTCCTACTGTGTGTGAGCTAAGTGTGTGAACACGATTTGGTAAAGGTAGCGGTGAGAGGCCATGTAGGAGTACATGGTGGGTTGTCTCATTGCAGCCGTCCTCAGGAACTGAGTTCTGTGTTTGTGATCCATGATTCAGCTACTACCACGCATTGGGCCCGAAACCAATGGACCCTCTCGGCTTCTTGATCACCCTTGTCCTCTGTCCACGAGTTGCAAGTAGTTTCTGGTGTTTGTAGTATGCTGGAGGCCGTGCGCAGCGCTGACCGTAGGGGTGGGCTGTGATGCGGTAGGCACGTGGCACGGTGTACCGGGCGCCCGTTTGGTGTCTCGGGAACCCTGTTCACATCGTTTGGGGCTGTGAGCGAAACTCCGGCCGGATCTCCTCATGGATGGAACCCGAATAGGCGATAAACCTGGACTAGAGACTTGAGTGTTTAGGTAGGCCGTGGCCGACACCCACGTTGGGCTTCCGCTTGAAGGTTGCCGAGTACATGTCGTGTAAACGGCGGTAAGTGGTGAGAGCGTGTGTGAAGAAGTACACCCCTGCAGGGTTAACCTAATCTATTCGAATAGCCGTGTCCACGGAAAAGGACCTCTGGGTTGCTTATATCAGTTCATAGACAAATGAAAGTGGATACTTTAAAATGCGCAAGATAAGCGTGAGTGCTATGGATGGTGTTCTCGTAGGGAGACGGGAGCGGATCCATAGTGGTGTATTGATATGGTGAATATGTGGACTCGTGTGCGCCACCTCAAAAGAGTCGCTTGCAGTCGTAGTTTAGGATAGCCACCGAGTCAAAGCTGGCTTGCTGCAGT
>NC_041386.1:450214519-450256251 GCF_002162155.2 Triticum dicoccoides
TGTTTCCACTGAGCCATGGTAGCTTGCTACTGCTCCGGAACACTTAGGCTGGCCGGCATGTGTCCTTCTTCGTTCCTGTGTCTGTCCCTTCGGGGAAATGTCACGCGATGAATACCGGAGTCCTGTTAGCCCGCTACAGCCCGGTTCACCGGAGTCCTGCTAGCCCAGTGCTACAGCCTGGATTCACTCGCTGATGACCGACACGTTCGATGCTGGGTCATGGATGCCTGTCCCTGTAAGTCTGTGCCACTTTGGGTTTACGACTAGTCATGTCAGCCCGGGCTCCTTATCATATGGATGCTAGCGACACTATCATATACGTGAGCCAAAAGACGCAAACGGTCCCGGGCAAAGGTAAGGCGACACCCGTGGGGATACCGTGCGTGAGGCCGCAAAGTGATATGAGGTGCTACAGGCTAGATCGATGTGACATCGAGTCGGGGTCCTGACAGCGACCCCATGATCAAGCCCGCGTTAACAGAAGCACGGCTACAGTAATCAGCAGCCAGCAAGACCCGCCCGCGGCGGACGCGGCCTGTCGGCTCCGTACTAGGCCAGTCGGCGGGCCCCAGCAGTCGGCGGAGAAGACGGAGGCCGGAGGCGCTGACGGCTGGGCCCGCGTCCAGCCGGATTACCATTGTACCCCTGGGGGGTAGGCCTATATAAACCCCCCAGGGCACCCATGCAAAGGGTTGGAACCCATTAGCTCTAGACCAGATCATATAGGAGGGAGAGAGCTAGCCTTGCCCTCTCCTACCTCCAGGAAACAGCTCAAGGAGCAACCGTGTAAACACTTTGCCATAGTGATCATGCGAAGACCTCGCAGAGCAGAAGTAGGGGTATTATCTCTCCGGAGAGCCCTGAAGCTGGGTAAGATTCGCCGGCGTGCATGTCTTCGCCTCATCCCATTCCCAGGCACCGGCGACGTTCTACTCACCTCCACCATGATAAGCCATCCTTTGGCATATGTCGCACCCAACCCCCGATATTTGGCGCCCACCATGGGGCATGGTGCACCGCCGTCCGGAGACCTGTTCTGGACGGGAACCCTTTTCCTCTCTGGCGAGCGCAGCCAGCCAGGCACGCCAGACGGAGTTTATGCCGACGCGCTGCGCGGCGTTGAGATCGCCTATGCAGCCAGCTGCCTGGCCGAACTTGTCAGTGAGGTTCGCCTCTCCGACGAACCTGCATCCAACGCAGGCACGGGCGGCTCCGAGAGCCTCCTCGCGGGCCTCCTCGATCAACTCCACGTTTCCGGCGAGCCTGCCGTAGACTTGGAGTCTGTAGGCTTCACCGACCCGATGCTGGTCGACTCCGACACCGCGTCGCTCGACGCGTTCCCCACTAATGTGGTGGTCTACGACGAACCTCTCCCTCGCGCGGAGAGCGACGGAAGCACCGTCACCGAGGTGCTCATCATCAGTCATGATGAGCTCCCCGGCGGAGGAGCGCACGACTCACTCGATGCGGCGCTACAAGACCTAACTGCGCCCATTCCGGAAGACGCTGACGCAGAGACGTTGGAGGTGCGCCGCCTTCAGCTCGTCGAAGGCGCGAAGAAGCTGGCCAGCATGAGACGCTTGTCAGAAGCCTACCAGCGGGAGATGGATCGCGCCGTTGGCGGCTCGCCGGCCCCGGCAGGGCCTAGCCGCCTTGGCGCGGTCCAGCAGCGCGGCGTAGCCATCGCCAACATGTTTGGGGCCAGCCGCCCTGTGTACGCTACACCAGCAAAGAACATCCGAGCCGCCCAGGCAGCGACGGACGAGCTGGACAATTTCGAGGGTGAAGAACGCCGCCTGATGATGGAGCGAGTCCAGCGGCTCCTCGACGCGGCTACCGCGTAGAACGAGGCCGGCTGCCGCACGAAGGCGCCGCAGCGGCGAAACGACGACCTTCGCCAAGATCAAGGCGCGACATCTCGGACGCCGACTGGCGGCGCCCGAGGAAGAAGAGACAAGGATCCGGCTGTCAGCCACAGTCGGACTCACATTACCATAGAGTGCGACTGAGACGGCCGCCCGAGAGCAGTGGAATGATGGGACGACTGTCTGCCTCCTCCCCCTCACAAGGAGAGGTGAGTCTCCCCGCCGCCTGTTGACCATCCGACTCTCGGCGATCGCCTTGGCCGCCGAGAGGGAGTCGGAGAGAATGACGCCCGCCACCGGATCGACCGACTTCACCGATCCCTAGCACTAGAAGAAGAAGACGAGTTGGGTCCGCCTTGTTTTGGACCCCGCATTCGAGACGAGCCCTTTCCCAGAGGGTTCACGCTCCCAAGAGACACGCCCAAGTATACCGGCTCCGTGAAGCCGGAAGACTGGCTGGTCAACTACTCCACGGCTGTCAACATAGCAAACGGCAACAAGCGTGTCGCCGTAAAATATGTTCCGCTCATGCTCCAGGGCACGGCACGGACATGGCTGAACAGCCTGAAGCCCCACAGCATCAACAGCTGGGTCGACTTCACCGAAGCGTTCGTCCGCAACTTCACCAGCACGTACAAGCGTCCTCCCAATCCTCGTCAGCTCTCCTTGTGCGTGCAAGGTCCCGACGAGTCGACTCGCGACTACCTCACGCATTGGGCCGAGCTTCAGAACTCCTGCGAAGGTGTGCACGAGGTGCAGGCCATCGAGTACTTCACGGCCGGGTGCAGAGAAGGCACCCTCCTCAAGCACAAACTCCTCTGCGACGAGCCAGAAACCCTTGACGAGCTGCTGATCATAGCGGACAAGTACGCCACGGCCGACTCCTCCATGAAGGCGGAGATTCAAGTCAACACAACTGGCAAAGTGGCCCCTCAAGCTCCAAGAACTCCGGTGGGAGACGCCAACCGGCGATAACAGCAGGGCGACCACAAGTGCAAGGCCCCGCTGCTGGCTTCCAGCAGTCGGCAGGTCTCGACCGTTGAAGCCCAGCAGCCGGATGGGCAGCCTCCGCCCAAGCGACAGAAAGGCGGCAAGCCAAACTAGTTGCCGGCCTTCTCCTACGAGCAGACACTGGATGGACCTTGCAAGTTCCATAGCGGCGCGAAGCCGTCGAATCACACCACCCGGAAGTGCCACTGGCTCACCAGGATCGCCAAGGGAGACGGCCTCCTGCCTCCCCCGCCTACTGGGCAGCCGCCTCCGCCTCCGCCCCAGCAACCGGCTGTCAGGCCAGTCGGCACAGTACAAGACGAATACCCGGAAGAATACGGAGCCTACGTGGTGTTTACCAGTATGGCCGATGATCGACGCAGCAGACGGCTGTAGCGGCAAGAGGTGAATGCGGTAGCATCAGAGACGCCAGAGTTCATGCACTGGTCCGAGAAGCCCATCAGCTGGAGCAGGGCTGACCACCCAGAGGTGATGCCAAGTCCGGGCTCCTATGCCTTGGTCTTGGATGCCACCTTTGCTATGGATAGACAAGCCGCATGTTTCTCGCGGGTTCTGATAGACGGAGGCAGCAGCATCAATATCCTGTACAAGGACACCATGGAGAAGTTAGGAATCAAGCAAAGACAGCTTCAGAACAGCCGGACTGTGTTCCACAGCATTGTTCCTGGGCTTTCCTGCTCGCCAACCGGCAAGAACCTGATGGACGTCCTCTTTGGAGACAAAGATCACTTCCGCCGAGAGTCTGTTTGGTTTGAGGTGGTGGACCTCGCGAGCCCATACCATGCGCAACTCGGCCGACCCGCCTTGGCCAAGTTCATGGCGGTCCCCACTACGCCTACCTCAAAATGAAGATGCCCAGTTCCAGGGGAATTCTGACTGTAGCCGACGACTACCGGAAGTCGTCTGCCTGTGCGGCTGAGAGCAGTCGGCTAGCCGAGTCCCCGGTGATCACGGCCGAGAAGCGGCTCCTTTAGCGAGTTGTGGCGATGGCCGGCAAGCAGCCAGAGGTATCGCCCAACCCAAATGAGTCGAAGGCTGAGGGTTCGTTCAAGCCGGCCAAAGAGACAAAGAAGATACCCGATCCGGAGCACCCGGAGAGGTACGCTGTCGTAGGCGCGAACCTCGACATCAAATAGGAAGGCGAGCTCGTCGATTTCCTCCGTGAGAATCGGGACATCTTCGCATGGTCCCCCAAAGACATGCCAGGTGTACCGACGGAATTCGCCGAGCACAAGTTACATGTCCGATCTGATGCAAAGCCGGTCAGGCAGCCCCTGCGCCGCCTATCAGAAGAGAAGAGAAGAGTTGTCGGAGAAGAGATAGCCCGACTCCTAGCAGCCGGCTTCATTATGGAAGTATTCTTTCCAAAATGGCTAGCAAATCCGGTCCTGGTACTGAAGAAAAACAAGCAGTGGCGAATGTGTATTGACTACACGAGCCTCAACAAGGCCTGCCCTAAGGACCCGTTTGCTCTACCGAGAATTGATCAGGTGATAGACTCCACAGCCGGATGCGAGCTGTTGAGTTTTTTTGGATGCATACTCAGGATATCACCAGATCAAGCTAAACTCGGCTGACAGACTGAAGACCGCCTTCATCACACCGTTTGGAGCCTTCTGCTACCTCACCATGACGTTCGGCTTAAGGAATGCCGGCGCCACCTTTCAGCGTTGCATGCAGAAGTGCCTCCTCAAGCAGCTCGGCAGGAACGCCCACGTCTACGTGGACGACGTAGTGGTGAAGACGGAAAAGCGTGGAACACTGCTGGAAGACCTCAAGGAGACCTTTGAGAACCTGCGCCGATTCCAGATCAAGCTCAACCTCGAGAAGTGTGTCTTCGGAGTACCAGCCGGCCAGCTCCTTGGCTTCCTGGTCTCTGAACGCGGCATAGAATGCAACCCTGTAAAGATCATGGCCATTGAGAGAATGGAGGTACCCAGCCGACTGCTGGATGTGCAAAAGTTCACCGGCTGCTTGGCGTCCATCAGCCGATTCATCAGTCGGCTGGGCGAGAAAGCTCTCCGCTTATACCAACTCATGAAGAAGACCACTTTTTCGAGTGGAACCATAAGGAGGACGAAGCTTTTCTCCAGTTGAAGAAGATGCTGACTACTCCACCCGTCCTGGCGGCTCCGACTCCCAAGGAACCCATGCTCCTGTACATCGCCGCCATTAGCCGGGTAGTCGGCATGGTCATTGCAGTGGAACGCAAGGAGGAAGGCAAGGCACTACCTGTCCAGAGACCGGTATATTACCTGAGCGAAGTACTGTCGACCTCCAAGCAGAACTACCCCCACTACTAGAAGATGTGCTATGGCGTACACTTTACTGCCAAGAAATTGAAGCCTTACTTTCAAGAGCATACGATCACTGTGGTCTGCACGGCCCCACTTGCCGAGATCATCGGAAGCCGAGATGCTTCTGGCCGAGTGGCCAAGTGGGCCATAGAGCCGGCTCCCTACACCATCCACTACCAGCCCCGCACCGCCATCAAGTCACAAGCACTGGCCGACTTCCTCGTCGACTGGGCTGAGACCCAGTACCTACCTCCAGCGCCTGACTCCACCCATTGGCGGATGCATTTCGACGGCTCCAAGATGCGCACCGGCTTGGGAGCCGGCATCGTCCTCACCTCTCCTAAAGGCAACAAGCTCAAATACGCACTGCAAATCCATTTTGCCGCCTCCAACAATGTCGCCGAGTACGAGGCACTCATTCACGGGCTCCGGCTTGCCAAAGAACTCGGCATTCGCCGGATCTTGTGTTATGGCGACTTGGACTTAGTGGTCCAACAGTTATTTGGCGACTGGGACGCCAAAGATGCAAACATGGTGAGTTACCATTTCCTCGTGCAGCAACTCAGTGGGTATTTCGAGGGGTGCGAATTCCTCCATGTGCTAAGAAACGACAACGACCAAGCAGACGCCTTGGCACGAATCAGCTCTACCCGCCAAGCAATACCATCCGGCGTTTCCCTTCAACGCCTCCTCAAGCCGTCTGTCAAGCCTTCACCAGAATCAGACTCCATCTTTGTACCAGCTCCCCCCGAGGAGGTCGGATCCGACTCCAAAGGCCCAGCAGACGGTACGGGGATTTTGGCAGATGACTCCAAAGCCGGCACAGTCGAGGCCGGCCCGGGGACTGCGGCGGTGAACTCGAAGACTTCAGAACTCGACCCAAGGGCCGCTCCAGTCAGCCTGGGGACTTCGTTAACCCAGCAAGCGGTTGTTGACTCCAACCCGCCGCCTCCCAGCCCAACCGCCCTCGTCCAAGTCGCAGTTCTGGCAGTCGAAGAAATAGCAGCACCCTCATGGGCCCAGCCCATCCTCAAATTCCTGGTGAGCAAAGAGCTGCTGACTAATGAGACCTCAGCTCGGCAAGTACAACACCGGGTGGCAGCCTACACCATAGTCAACAGAGAGCTGGTCAGGCGCAGCATCACTGGTGTCTACCAGCGCTGCGTAGAGCCAGAGCAAGGCCAAGCAATTCTCAAAGACATCCATCAAGGCGAGTGCGGCCACCACGCGGCTTCAAGAGCACTCGTCGTAAAAGCCTTTCGACACGGTTTCTTCTGGCCGACTGCCTTAGAAGAGGCCAAGGAATTGGTCCAAAAATGCAAAGGGTGCCAGAAGTTCAGCTCCAAGCCACACCAGCCGGCTTCTGCACTCAAGACCATCCCCATTGCCTGGCCTTTCGCAGTTTGGGGTCTAGACATGGTGGGACCATTCAAGACAGCACGAGGTGGCTTAACTCACTTACTCGTCACAGTGGATAAGTTCACCAAGTGGATAGAAGCAAAGCCAATCAAGAAGCTAAACGGTCTGACTGCCGTAACTTTCATCTCCGATATCACAATTCGGTACGGCATACCACATAGCATCATCACCGACAACGACACAAATTTTGCCAAAGACGCCTTGGACCATTTTTGCGCAACACAGAGCATCCGACTGGACCTAGCGTCTGTCGCCCACCCACAGTCAAACGGCCAGGTGGAGCGAGAAAACGGCCTCATCCTGTCCGGCATCAAACCCTGGCTGATCGAGCCTCTGGAGCGCTTGGCTGGCTGCTGGCTCGACGAGCTACCAGCCGTCCTCTGGAGTCTGCGCACAACTCCAAAGAAGTCAACCGCCTTCATGCCTTTCTTCCTCATCTACGGTGCCGAATCCGTCATCCCAACGGACATAGAGTTCGACGCCCCACGAGTCACCATGTACACCGAGGAGGAAGCAGAAGAAGCACGACAAGACGGTGTCGATCTGCTGGAAGAGGGCCGGCTGTTGGCACTCAGCTGGTCCAGCATCTACCAGTAGAGCCTGCGCCTATACCACAACAGGAAGGTCAAGCCAAGATCTTTCCAAGAAGGCGACCTTGTGCTCCGGCTGATCCAGCGAACAGCTGGCCAGCACAAGCTGTCGGCGCCTTGGGAAGGCCCTTTCATCATCAACAAAGTACTGGGCAACGACTCCTACTACCTGATTGATGCTCAGAAGCCCCGAGCACGCAAGAGGGACGACTCCGGTAAAGAGACAGAGCGGCCATGGAATGCAAATCTCCTCCGAAGATTTTACAGTTAATGAAGTATGTACCACGCTACCTTTTGTATTAAAGTACCAGGACTTCGGGCCCCCCGAGACAAGCTCGGGGACTGCCCTCTTTTGTCTGTATGATAAAAATTATGCCCACAAGTATGTTACTCTTGGTTATGCCGTTGGCACCGGGCTCGACAAGTCGGCCCGGGAACTTGCCGCCTTGCACTATGAAATGCTTCCTACAGCCGGACAAGTAGTGTGTAAACGCCTAAACCGTCTCCTGTCAGAAGCCGCAGCTCGCAGAGCGACTGTACGGTGGGCAGAAGTAAGGTAGAATGGGCGTTCGCATGAAAAATGGCTAAGGACTCAAAGCATAAAGCATAGTTCAAGACGGCTTCCAGCCTTTTTTGCAAACCGACTCTCGAGTAGTCGGATTGCCGCCTTCTATTAAACTTGCTCAAAAACTCTTAAAAACGGCTAAGTACTTGCCTTCCCAAAGTAGCCAAGCATTTGATCTAGCCGCAGTCCGCAGAGCGGCTGTTCGATTGGCAAGGCAGGCAAATAAGAGGAAGTGGCAAAGAAAAAAAAAAGCCAAAAGAGCAATGAGCAAGAAAAGATAGAACTCGGATAAATATATTTACATAACGTAGGCCCTTGGCCGAATCTTCGAGCAGAAGTTCAAAATACACCCTGCGGGTGGAATTGTGCGAATTAACAAGTTCTTCAAAGACTACTAAAGCAGATAAAATAAAGATAAGGCGGCAGCTTAGGAAGCAGCAGGCGGATTCGGAGGGTCGGAAGAGGCGGCAGCGTCAGGCGTCGGGGCGGCCGGCTGGGTAGTCTCGGCTTGATCGCCTCCGGTGGCAGTCGGCTCGGTCGCATGCGGCTCGTTGCTGGAGGCGCGGTCGAGCTGAGGCTAGCCTTCTGCTTTGTCTTCTGGCGCCTCCGTCTCGCCTCCGTCCTCCGCCTCGCCTTCCTTCTCGACGCTGGAGCCAATCACCTCCACCGAGTCATCGTCGTAGTCTGGGTTCATCCCAAACCACTCCGGTGGTACCTCCTCACCGTCTTCAGACCACTCGGGGACGAAGATGCTGGTGTCGGTGTACTCGGCGATCTCCGCAGCACGCTTGACGAGGGCGTCTTCCGCAGCTGCCAGCTCCGGTTGGGCCTCCGACCGAAGTGTGGCCAGCCGGTCTAGATCCAGCACCGGATACCACGCCTTGACAAACTCCAAGGCTCGGCGCTCTAGCTCGGGACGAAGAACCCTTCCAGGCCTCAAGACGACCAGCCACGACCTCTAGCCAGTCGGCCGTCAGGCTAGGGGTGCGCGGAGCCTGCATGTCCGGCCACAGGGCGGCAATCGCCTGGGCACCGACGCGCTGAAGCCAGCGTAGCATCCGGTGAGTCGGCCGAAGGCGAGCCTCAATGCTCAGGATGTGCTCGTCAAGGGTTCGGGGGGCATCGGCGGCGATCTCTGCGCCCTCCTCCCTCCGACCTTCACGGTCAGCCTCG
Source organism: Triticum dicoccoides (assembly GCF_002162155.2). Lineage (NCBI taxonomy): Eukaryota > Viridiplantae > Streptophyta > Magnoliopsida > Poales > Poaceae > Triticum > Triticum dicoccoides. The sequence continues at coordinate 450,223,440 of NC_041386.1, forward strand.
ATGGCTTGGATGGCGGCCTGCGAGTGCCCAGGAAAGAAGTCTGCCAAGACGGAAGAAACGAAGAAGCAAGTCAAAAACCAGGAGTCGACACGACTTATAATCGGCAGCTCAAAGAAAGAAAGTAAAGAAACTCACCATCAACGATGTCTTCAATCTCATGGAAGCCGGAGGCCAGCATCGCCTCCTTGTCAGACCAGGAGGAGCGCTCGCTCGTGAACTCGGCCAGGAGGGCAGTTTCCGTCTCTTCCGCCTCCCTCTGCGTCTTCACAAGCAGCTCCCTCTGCTCTGCCAATTGAGTGGCCAGCAGATCGTGCTCTGTGGCGAGCTTGCTGCACTCCTCCCCTTTGGCGCGCAATGCGGAGTTGGCTTCGCTCATCTGCTGTTGAAGAGCAGCGTTGGCTCCTGAAAAGAAGGAAGAAAGAAGGTGTTAAGTCATCAATAAAGAAGGTCGCGGGGAGATCCAGCCCGACTGCTCAGCAGTCGGCCCGAATCTCGGGGATACAACCCACGGGTGCGCCAGCGCGCCCTCGCAAAGAAGAAAAAGGACTCACTCCAGCTCTCTGACAAATCGGCGGTCCGCTTGCCCAGCTCTTCAATGTTACGGTTGAAGGCAGTAACGCGGAGGTTGTGGTAATCCTGCGACAAGCGTTTCAGACAAAAAGTTAATACCCAGAGTTCATCAATTGGAGTTCCGGGCCGCCTGCTCAGCAGCCAGCCCGAAACTCGGGGAGGAACAAGAAAACAAGGACCAAAGGAAAAAACATACCCGGACGGCTGCCCGCGATGCCAGGTACGCCTTGGTGCAATTCTGGAGAGCGTCGCCCTCAGCACGAAGCTTCGCCTGAACGTCCAGAAGTGCCTGGTTCAGCGGCCCTGTGCCGCCTCCTCGCACCCACCCAATGGGCGCGGCGCTCGTCGCTTCGGCGTCTGGGATCGCCGAGCTGGCGGTGCCGGCCTCCAGGGGGCGGGGTGCCGAAGTCGCCTTCTCCAGACGGCGGCGCGTTGGCGAGCCAACTTGGAGGAGTAGCCTCGCCACGGCCTCGTCTTCGGTCGGCGGCACCAGAGGGTCTGCTGGCTGTTTGCCTTGCGGGCTCCTAGACGGCGGTGGAACGATCACGCCCGGCGTAGAGGAGTCGTCACCTTCCCTCTCCATGACGGGGTTCTCGCCGCCAGCTTCCCCAGTCTGCCCCGTGAACTCCGGAGGCGGCGGCGCAGAGTTCAGGAGGGTGACGAACACCGCCGATTGGCGGCACGCGGCCTCCTCAGCCTGCCGCTTCATCGCGGCGACAGCTTCGGCCTCCGCCAGTTTCTTCTTGGCGGAGGCCTCCGCCTTCGCCAGGCGAGCGGCCTCTTCTTCGTTGCGCTTCTCCTGCACATTTTGCTCTGTTGCCTCCCGGAGGTCAGTAGCGGGGTCAATCCGCCGGGTGGTGGCGGACGTCTCTGTCGACCCCATGACGGAGGCGGTGGTGACCCTCTCAAGAGTGAGGGGAGCCCTGAAGCAAGGGGAGCAAGCAAAAGACTCAGACAAAGCCACAAAGAAAGAATAAAGCGTTGAGACAGAATACTCACGCGGAGACCAGCGGCGGCTTCTTCACTTCCGTATGGAAGCGGATGGCCTTCGCAGCCGCCTCGTCCCGCCGGGTCGTCGCGGCCGAACCCTTGGGTTTTTTTGGCCGACTGCCAAACAAAGTCGGCATGGCCCTACGCTTCTTCCCGCCACATGGAGCGCCCGGCGCGGCAGAAGAGCCCGCGCCATGCTGGCTCGCTCCTGGCCGATGGCGGGGGGCGACTTCCCCCTCGGCATCGTCGTCAGGCCAGTCGGCGAAAGTGGCCGAAGGCCTGGAGCCGCCTGCTACTCCTCCTCCTCCCTCGGCGTCGTCCTCCAGTGCCGCCGCCCCCAGGTCAGGGTCGTCGACGTCGCTCTCCGCCCGGTCGGCAAGGAACTCGTGGGCCGGCCCCGAGGTGCCGGCTGGTGGATGGAGGAGGGGATTCTGACCAAAGCCGACTGGTCAAAACAAACTCGGCAAGAAAGAAGACAATCCAAAGAAAGAAAGAAAAGGCAACTCACCACGGGCGGGGGGTTGGCGCGGGAGTACGGCTCCTTGCCGAACCGCTAATCCTCCAGGAGCTTGTTGTCCGAGAGGTAGTTCACCATGTAGGCCACCTCCTCGTGAGGCATGTCCTTGGTGCACATCCAACTCGGGTCATGGCGCCCGCTCATTTGGCATATCATGTGGGGGTGACCTTGGAGCGGGAGAACTCGGCGCGCCACGAAGGCGGCCAGCAGGTCTGGACCAGTCAAGCCCTCCGACTGCGTCAGCACTCGGAGTCACGCGACGGCGCCGTCTCCCGCAAGCGTCAGCGACTTGGCCCGGTACGACCAGTTGGGCAGCCTCCCAGCCGGCGGGCCGGCTTCGAAAGCCGGCAGGTTGACCCAGTCGCCCCTCGCGGAGACGCTCCTGACGTAGAAGTACGATCTCTGCCATATCTTCACCGACTTAATCAGCGAGATGGTGGGGAAGGGGTTGTCGGCCCCCAACCTTCGCATGATGATAAAAGCGCCGCATTGAGCCGGCACGCCTGTAGCCTGGGTGCCGAGCTTGGAGAAGAAGAACTCCCCCCAGAGCTCGAGGGTGGGGAGGACTCCGAGGAAGCCTTCGCACAAGGCCACGAAGGCGGACAGCAGCACCACCGTGTTGGGGGTGAGGTGGTGCGGCTGGAGGCCGTAGAACTCCAGGAAGGATCGGAAGAAACTGCTCGCCGGCAGCCCCAACCCGCGCAAGCAGTGCGAGCGGAAGATGACCCGCTCGCCCTCCTGCGGCACGGGGGAAATCTCCCCCTTCGGCGCAAGACGCACCCGCACGTGATCCTCGCCGGGGAGCCGACGAGTCTTGCGGAGGAACTCGATGTGGTCGTCATGAACTTCGGAGCCGTCCCAAGTGCCGGAGCGCACCGGGGGAGGCGCGGCGGCAGAGGAAGAACTCATCGCGAGCTGATCGCCGCGGCGTTCGTCGGAGCTTGGGCGCGCGGCGGAGCGAAGAAGAAGAAGAAGGAGGAGAGCGAGGAGCAGTGAGAAGGAGGAGAGCGAGGAGTAGTGGGAAGAAGGGGCGCGCGTGCCCCCCTCTTTCCCCTACTTATAGCCTCGTGGGCTGCGAAGCCGAGGCGGCGGTCGTGGGATTTACTGCACCCACGGCCCCACGACCCCCACGTTCCACGACAAAGTTACTGCGCACAGTAACTCCACGGGAATCCCAACTGTCCGCTGGGGCCGCAGCGGATCCGCTCGGGCACCGAGGCGTGGTAGTGGAGGGCCCCGCCTATGGGCCTGTCCCGTCACGCGCGTAGGTTGGCAGGATGGCCCGGCCACGTGTCATCGCATGACAGGCCTAGAACGGGCGGTGGCCTGGAGGCTTAGCTAACACGCTACTTGGATCCCGCCGCGACGTTCGAAATATTGTGCGAGTCGGAGTTGGGCGAGTTCAACTCCTTCTAGGCAGCCCGGCAGAAGTCAACCAAGAACCATGTGCTGAGCACCCAGAAAGAGAAACTGCTGAGGCTTCTCGGCCGATCGTCCACGGCACCTCACCAGCTTCGGGGACTACTGTCGGAGTAATGGGCCATGGGTAGGCCAACCCGAGCCCCAGAACCTTTCAAGACATCAGGGCAGGCTGCGCCCCTCAAGACCCCAGGGCGAAGAGCCGCCTTCTAAGGAGCCGACGGCAAGACGGCCGACTGCCCACTCACGGCCGAGTCCCAGGGACGACTTCAAGGTAAGCCGACTCCTGACCTGTGACTTCCAGAGAAGCCGGCTTTGGGGAGTCGGCCAGCGAATCCAACAAACCCCATGACCTCATCAAGAGGGACGGGGCAGGGGAGTGGCTACAGTGAAGCCCACTCCCGCCCCTTACCAAGGGCAGGCATGGCCACAACACGCCGTACCCCGGAAGATCTCCGTGTGGCATGGCACTGTTGCCATACCGGCCCTGACATCAGCACCACAGGATCGAATCCTACACCCATGATGGCTTGTCTGTATGGCCCAGAGGCAGCGGGTCCCACCAGTCAGTGAGACCCCAGGAAACGGCAGGAGGACCACCAGTCGGACCCGTTGGGAGCCGGCCCCGGGGAGTCGGCCGAGCCCTCCCCCAGGGCCCACGCGCCATTAATCAAGATGTGATGGAGAGTGGCAATAGTGATCGCCCGCCAGGCGGCGGGGCTGTTGCCACGACCCCATGATCAAGCCCGCGTCATTAGAAGCACGGCTACAGTAATCAGCAGCCGGCAAGACCCGCCCGCGGCGGACGCGGCCTGTCAGCTCCGTACCAGGCCAGTCGGCGGGGCCCACCAGTCGGCGGAGAAGACGGAGGCCGGAGGCGCTGACGGCTGGGCCCGCGTCCAGCCGGATTACCATTGTACCCCTGGGGGTAGGCCTATATAAACCCCCCAGGGCACCCATGCAAAGGGTTGGAACCCATTAGCTCTAGACCAGATCATATAGTAGGGAGAGAGCTAGCCTTGCCCTCTCCTACCTCCAGGAAATAGCTCAAGGAGCAATCGTGTAAACACTTTGTCATAGTGATCATGCGGAGACCCCGCAGAGCAGCAGTAGGGGTATTATCTCCCCGGAGAGCCCTGAAGCTGGGTAAGATTCGCCGGCGTGCATGTCTTCGCCTCATCCCGTTTCCAGGCACGGGCGACGTTCTACTCGCCCCCACCATGATAAGCCATCCTTTGGCATATGTCGCACCCAACCCCCGACAGTATCGCCGCCTTTTCGCTCTGTTGCAGATATTTGGCCATGGATGTCACCGTCGCCGCTAGTTGGTCCTTGTTGTCAAACCAAGGCTGTATCTCCAACATTCTAGCTAGCTTCATAGGGTCGCCGTCTGCGATCCTCACGTATCGGTAGTACTCCTCCATCGATCTACTTCTCCACAACACCTTCACTCGCCGGCGGTAGTTTTTGAATGGAAGAGGACCAGCGCTGGTTTTGGATTAGAACGGGAGAGGAGCGACGCTGGTTTTGGACTGGAACAGAAGAGGAGGGGCGGTGGTTTTGAAATGGAAGAGGAGAGGAGCGGCGCTGCATTTAGATTGGAACTGGAGAGGAGCGGTGGTGGTTTAAGAGGAGAAGAGCGGAAGAGCGGCGCTGGTCTTGGAAGTATTTTTTGTTGTTTTGCGTATTTTGGGTCAAAGTTTGACCACGTATTGTATTTTACAAGCAAAATGTGAATGCATGTCACCAAAAAATTTATCATTTGGTTCGTATCTGAATGTACTTTCAAATTATATTATTTTTGCAACGTATAACATATATTTTATGTGCGAAAATTATGGTCAATTATGACCCAGAATAAAAGGGAGACTAGTTAATGTGGGGTCGCTTTCTTAATTGAAGGGTAAATTGATTTTGATTTTGATGCAGTCACAGCGCGCCGGCCCTCTCGTCCAATCCTAAATCGCTGCCGCACGCTCCTCTCCCTCTTCTCCATTGCAAAACTACCTCCTCTCCTCTCCATCATCTCCATTCCAAAACCACCGTCTCGCCTCTCCCTCTTCTGATCTTCTCCATTGCAAAACCACCTCCTCTCCTCTCCATCATCTCCATTCCAAAACCACCGTCTTGCCTCTCCCTCTTCTGATCTTCTCCATTGCAAAACCACCTCCTCATGCACGTGGCCCGGAGGCGCAGTTGTCGTCATTTTGATCTGAAGCGCCGGATTATAACATATAACATGAAAAAATGCCACATGACAAGAAATCATAACCTCACTTCCCAAAGGAGACAACATGAATCCCGACGGACAAACTAGACGAGGAACAAAGCTCAAATTAAAGATAAACTCGCAGAAAAGGGGTCCGTTGATAGATGTTCTAATTAACATAGCCGGCTTGACCTAGATGGCAGCCGAGTAGTCACTGTTCGTGCATGTGCCCCCAATGACTAGCCCAACTCAGTTGTCGCTGTTTAACCCTCGCAGTGATCCGAAGCACATGACCCCTAATTTTGTGAGATGAAAAGAAACCTTTTTTTAGATTTCTCGCCACAACTACAGCCATGTACAACACAGCCTGCACGATATGTAGACGATAGCCAATCCAGGCGTGTCTGCTGCAGTCTGGTCACATGCATGGACGAACTGATCTTCCGTGTCTTGCAGGGATCATCCAGGCACCAACGTAGTACAACACTTCTCTAGTACTATCGCTCGTCTCCCTCTTCTATTAAGTCACCCGACTTGCGGGGCCGGGAAGTGTGCCTATGGTCGGTTCTCAATTGTCGTCCCACATGTGTGTGCAAACGCAATATGACGCGCGTTCCATTCGAAGAGCGGTGTGCCAGACCAACCGACCGTCTGGGGTGCAACGCGAACGCGACAGGCGTGCTGTATACTCCGTACATGTGTACCGCCGTTTTCTAGACGCTTTGCTCCATGGCGCGGGTGCAATCCATGGATACAAAATTAGTATACTATATACTATTTAAAAGTTGAGGGCGGGGCTTTTCCTGTGCGGTAGGCGGCGGGGCAGTTCCGCCTATTCGGTTCGACAGAGACGCGAGAAGACGAGGGAGTAGGCTCCTGCAAACGTAGGGGTGTGTGATTTGACAGCGAGTTACTGCTGGACAGGTGGGGCCCCGTGATCATGCGAGAATGGAAAGCCACTACCCTGTCGTTCGCACACTGGCAGTTCGCTCCTACTCGTCCCCGCACGTCCTTCAATACTACGGCGGTTCACTCCTAGTCATCCCGTCCATTCACATTACGGTAGTTCCACTAATCCTAACCCTCCTCCCAAATCCATGGTGTCCCAAATCTCCATGATCGGCGATGAGTACAAGGTTAGAACCATCACCGGCGATGAGTTCGACGTCATCTACACCCGTTCTTCCACGACGGTGAAAGGATGCCTTTCTCGCTTCAGACACATGTTCGAAGACTCAGATGATGAGTGGGTCGCTGGGCTAGATATTGAGTACACCACAGTCCTGGGACCAAAAAAGGATCTAAAGGAAGAAGAGAGGAAGAAGCCCGCCGTGATCCAGGTTTGCGTGCATGACTTATGCTTGGTCTACCACATATGCTATGCCGACGTTGAGTTCCAGGATTTTAAGGACTTCCTCCAGAGCAACCTAGTCAAATTCGTTAATGTAGACTTTGGTAATGACAAAGAAGTCCTGCGTCGGATAGGCCTCGTTGTAGGCAACACCTTCGACCTCCAGAAGAATCGGCTAGTGTCCTCTCGTCAGCCTTCAATGCTAACCCTGGCAGGAGCCATGGTTCATCCTTCATACGGTAAACTGGAGAAACCTCCATACACATTTCATCGTCATGCATGGTAGCGGAATGTACTAGATATAGACCACATCCACTATGCTGCAATGGATGGCTACCTTTGCTTCAATATCTACAAGGGTTGGATGAAGAGCAACAACCAAGTGTGCGGTTCAAGCAAAGAAGTATTGGCCAAGAGGAAGAGGGACAAGGACGAAGTCGAGGACGTGGACGAGGACTCCGAGTAAGGTGTCAGTGTCGTTGCTCATGGTGGTTCTAATGCAGTGTCTACCGGAATAGTTGCAAAGTTTAATTTCAGGTGTGCTTAATTTAATTTGAGGGTTGTGTTGTGCTGAGCCCCCAGCAGAACTATGTTATGTTTCTTCTTGTTACTTTAACTCTTCAGTACGTACATACTAGTATTTCTTACATCTCATCTTTTAGTTGGTATAGTACTACCACTCGTTTCTTCACATTATATACGTACAATATATATGGCCAACATCATATAGCCAGCAGTTTAGTTGTCAAAGAATTTCAGGGTGCTTAGTTCCGTCAAAGAATTCCAGGATGCTTAGAGGGAGCTTGGATCCAAGGGACTTATTTTAGTCTGTCTAAAAATAGTCTCTTTAAGAGGCTAAAGTTCCAAGCACCCCTGACTAAAGAGGGGCTAAAACTAGTCTTGAGACTAAAAAAATTTAGTCAGGAGTACCCCTACTAAAATGTGGATTAGTCATCTCTCTACTCATTTAACTCCTCTCCTTTAACACAGGCGAGTTCTGGATTGGAGGGTTTGGAGGATAATAAATGCTCATTAACTTAATTTTAGCTTTTTTAGTATTTGGATCCAAGCATGGGTGAGGCTAGCATGTTTTAGTCCCACTACTTTTAGTCATGGGACTAAAACGTATCCAAGCACCCTCTTAGTTTTATTTGAGGGGTGGGTTGTGATGGACACCATTATTGTGACTAGCCTTTTTAATAGTACTAGATGCATAATTTGGCGACGAGCACTCTCTATATGTACCACCTTTTTTTAATTTCAAGTTTTGCTCCATGGCGCAATCCATCGATATTGCTGTACAAAAGTATACATTTTTTAAAAGGCTAGAGGGTGGGGCAGTCTAGCTTGGTCGGTTTCACGAGAGGCAAGGGCCTTTGTGATTTGACGGCTCATTACTTCTAGAAGGCGGGGCCTTGTGATTTGACTGCTCGTATAAATGCGCCGACGACTTGATCGAGGAGGAGCAAAGAACCATGTGGTATACTCAAGTTTTCCACTGGAGTAGTACTGTGACGGAGGAGCACGAAACACGGCAGCCCAGTGCCATATGGCGATAAAAAATGATCTAATTTGCTAGTCATCTCATTGTTAGGATTGTTCTATTCATTCCCTCAAAAAAACCATTGTTCTATTCATGCCTCGCAGAGAACGTGACACGTCCGGCGAAACACCCGAAGCAAAAGATGAAACACATGAGCAAAAGAAGAAGGAAGATTATCACCCCAAATGATCTAATTCGCCGCGGAGTCGTAACTGCTTCTTCATCGCCTCCACGACCTCCATATCCTTGCGCGTCTCCTCCGCCATCTTCTTCATTCTGTCCATGACGTAGGATTTCTCGACGCGAGCCTTAATCATCTGTTCCACGGCCGCATTACGTACCTTGACAGTAGCCGAGTGCTCGATGCGGAGCTTCGCCAACTCCTCCTTATGTTCCATGATGAGGGCCTGCAGCATCTTCATCGAGGAACTACTATTCTCATGCAGCTTCTTCCAGCCAGCGTTCTTCTCCTTCAACAGGTCGATCTCGTGGCAGAGCTTCGCCTTGTCCTCCTGAAGTCGCAGGATTTCTCCGGTCGCCTTCTTCTCCGAGGCAATGCTCTTCTTCAGCAGCATCACCAAGCCGACGGTCAACTCCCCCTGCTGATTGAGCTCAACGGGCATGTCGTCGAGGCTCTCCTTCAGCAACTCCATCAAGCCTTGGATGAACTCCTTCTGCTTATTGAGGTGCTTATTGAGCTGATCGGGCATGCCGTCGAGGGATAACGACTCCAGCTCCGCCGGCTCGGCATGTTCGCCTGCACGGCTAGGGCGCTCCTGGGAGCCATCGCCTGCGCGTGAGAGATCTTTTGAGGTCTCTGCGTGGCGGCGAGCCCTCTCTCTTTTTCCGTAGCCTTGGTTGCTGCTCCCTTGTTACGAGTAGTTCTCAACCTAGAGCTCTGCTCACCGGCCATGGCAACGACGGACGAAGAAGAAGCACTTATGAGGAGGAAAGGTAGAGTAATTTTCGGTTAGGTTGTTCCCCTTTTTATAACCTAAGTACTAGCACTAGTACTAATACCTGCATAGTGGGAACACGTTCAGGTTTGGTACATACTAGTAGGTGTGAGCAGGCTTTCGAATGTGATGGGAACAAGGTAAAGATTAATTGATGGTTTTGGTTTCGAGGCCCGAAACGGCTCCCGATGAGTTTAGCGGAACATAAATTTCAAGTACTACACTGCTCAAATGCGTAAATATTATGTTACTGTCAAAAATTGGCACAAAATACGAAGGAGACCAATGGAAGTACTACTAGCAACCCACGATTTAACTACTCGCATGCACGCAGTGGAGTAATAATGTCTTTCTGAAAGCACAAGTGCTCCATGGGTGGTTTTGGTAATTAATATCAACATATCTCTTGTTGGACTAACACTTTTACCTAGTATGTTTCAGATAAGTTCAACAATGGAGTGGCATGGACTAGAGGATGTGGAACCCCTTCAAGATGCTAAGGACAAAGGATTGACTCAAGCTTCAAGATCAAGACTCTACAATTTCTATTTTAGTGATCCAAGATCACATTGAGTCTATAGGAAAAGCCAATACTATCAAGAGGGGATGAGGTGTTGCTTAATGGCTTGCTTGCTCAAAGTGCTTTTTGATATGCTCCAAAACCCTCAACTACCTTCCCACATCCACATATGACCTAAACCAAAAGTCAAACTCGGCCCCACCGATTCTATCTAGCCGGCGCCACCGAGTTTCAGATGTCATAGCCACTGCCACAAACCCTAGCAAATCGGTTTCACCGATAGGGATCTCGGTCTCACCGAGATGGGATTGTAATCTCTCTGTGTATGCCCATTACCAAAATCGGTCTCACCGAGTCTGAGTAATCGGTACTACCGAGATTACAATGCAAACCCTCTGGTTAGCTTATTACCAAAATCGGTCCCACCGAGTTTGTGTAATCGGTCCCACCGAGTTTGCCTGACCAACTCTCTGGTTAGCTTATTACCAAAATCAGTCCCACCGAGTTTGTGTAATCGGTCACATCGAGATTACATTATGCCCTAACCCTAACCATATCGGTCCTACCGAGTTGCATCTCAGTCCCACCGAAAATCCTAACGGTCACTAGGTTTGCTGAATTGGTCCGACCCAGTTTAACCATTTGGTCCCACCGAGTTTGGCAAATTGTGTGTAACGGTTAGATTTTGTGTGGAGGATATATATACCCCTCCACCCACTCTTCATTCGTGGAGAGAGCCATCAGAACATACCTACACTTCCAATACACATTTTCTGAGAGAGAACCACCTACACTTGTGTTGAGGTCAAGATATTCCATTCCAACCATATGAATCTTGATCTCTAGCCTTCCCCAAGTTGCTTTCCACTCAAATCTTCTTTCCACCAAATCCAAATCCTGTGAGAGAGAGTTGAGTGTGGGGGAGACTATCATTTGAAGCACAAGAGCAAGGAGTTCATCATCAACACACCATTTGTTACTTCTTGGAGAGTGGTGTCTCCTAGATTGGCTAGGTGTCACTTGGGAGCCTCCGACAAGATTGTGGAGTTGAACCATGGAGTTTGTAAGGGCAAGGAGATCGCCTACTTCATGAAGATCTACCGCTAGTGAGGCAAGTCCTTCGTGGGCGACGGCCGTAATGGAATAGACAAGGTTGCTTCTTCGTGGACCCTTCGTGGGTGGAGTCCTCCGTGGACTCGCGCAACCGTTACCCTCTGTGGGTTGAAGTCTCCATCAATGTGGATGTACGATAGCACCACCTATCAGAACCACGACAAAAACATCCGTATCTCCAATTGCGTTTGAATACTCCAAACCCTTCTCTTTACATTCTTGCAAGTTGCATGCTTTACTTTCCGCTGCTCATATACTCATTGCATGCTTGCTTGATATGTATTGTGTTTGTTAAACTTGTGCTTAAACTCCACTTAAACTTAAGAAAATTAAATACTGCAACTTTTGGCACTTAGTGTATAATCACCCCCCTCTAGACACCTCTTCTCGATCCTTTCAATTGGTATCAGAGCTTTGGTCTCCATTGCCTTGGTTTAAACACCATTGGAGGAAGATGGATTTGTCTACTTTGGGGAGTCTTAGACATAGAGCGCCTATTCTTGATGGAGAGTATTTTCATGAGTGGAAAAATGAAATGCTTGAGATTTTCAATGAATATCATTTGAACAAGTACATTACTAGACCTTGTGCACCTCATGTTGATCCTTTGCACCCTACCCTAGATGAAGATATTGACATGATTCGCAATCTTAGAACTGTTGAGCTCATCATTAGAGGCTTGCCTAGAAACTTGATTAGATGTTTGCCTACTCTCAAGTGTGCCTACACCATATGGAGATTTCTTGAGGAACGATTTCCAGATTATTCCTTGAAAAATTTAGACGAAATTCTCCATAAGTCTATCTCCTTGAGTAAGATGAACTCTAGTGATCCTAGCTTTGGTGATTGTCTATTTGAGCTTACCAATATCATGCGTGCTAAAGGAAATGTTGGAATCATTAGCGATATCATATCCGAAGCTATTAGAATTCATAAAGGTAACCATTGTGATGATCATTTATCTAATGAATTACCCTCTCTAGGAATTGATCAATCACAAGATGATGTTGAACATGGATACTATGATGAAGATGTTGATAGTGACTATGATCTTGATGATGCAATGAGGCATTTTGGTCTTATGGCAAATCTTCGCGGCTACATGGCTGGAGGAAAGGAATGGGTCCTTGATAGTGGATGTACTGATCATATGACCGGAGATAAAGATATGTTCCGTGAGCTTGCTGAAAACGACGGCCCTCGAAAATATGTCACTTTTGGTGATAATTCAAAGGGTAAGGTGGTTGGCCTTGGTAAGGTGGCCATCTCACATGATAGCTCCATACAAAATGTCATGCTCATTGAATCCCTTGGATACAATTTACTTTTAGTTTCCAGACTTGCGGATTTCGGTTTCAATGTCTTATTCACTGAAGTAGATTGCCAAGTGTTTCGTAGAGACAATCATAAAATGATCTTTACTGGTATACGTAGAGGAGATATTTACATTGTTGATTTCACTAAAAAGGCTCAACCTAGAACTTGCTTAATTACCAAATCTTCTAAAGGCTGGTTGTGGCATAGAAGACTAGGTCATGTTGGTATGCGAAATCTTGATAAGCTTATTAAAGGTGATCATATCCTTGGAATAAAAGATGTCATATTTGACAAGGATAGACTTTGTAGTGCTAGTCAAGCAGGGAAACAAGATGGAGGAAGTCACCACGCGAATAACATCATGACCACAAGAAGACCACTCGAGCTACTTCACATGGATCTCTTTGGTCCAAATGCCTACAAGAGTCTCGGTGGTAACTCATTTGGTCTAGTCATAGTTGATGATTTTTCAAGATTTACGTGGGTGTTCTTTCTTGATGACAAATCGCAGGTCCAAAAGATCTTCAAAAACTTCGCTAGGAAGGCCCAAAATCAGTTTGACGTGAAGATCAAGAAGGTTCGGAGCGACAATGGAATGGAGTTCAAGAATGCAAATGTGGACACCTTTCTTGACGAAGAAGGGATTTCACACGAGTTCTTGGCTACGTACACCCCTCAACAAAATGGAGTTGTTGAAAGGAAGAACCGGACTCTTATCGAGATGGCAAGAACGATGCTTGATGAGTACAAAACACCAAAGCACTTTTGGGCGGAAGCGGTTGAGACAGCTTGTCATGCAACAAATCGCTTGTATCTTCACAAGCTACTCGGCAAGATGGCATATGAGCTCCTCACCGGTAACAAACCCCAAGTTGGATACTTTCGAGTATTCGGCTCAAAGTGCTACATTCTTAATAAGCATCGTCGTTCTAAATTTGCTCCTAAATCTCATGAAGGTTTCCTACTTGGTTATGGCTCAAACTCTCACACTTACCGTGTCTACAACAATTTCACCCGAAAGGTTGAAGAGACGGTAGATGTGAAGTTTGATGAATCTAACGGCTCGCAAGTAGAGTAATTGCCAATTGATGTAGGAGACAAGGACCCTTCGGAAGCAATTCAAGACTTGTCCATTGGCAAGATTCATCCAACGGAAGTGAAGGAGAGTACCTCGTCCATCCAAGTGGAAGCTTCTACCTCACGACAAGGTGAACCAGGAGTTGATACGGAAGCATCCACAAGTGGGACACGCCAAGATGAAGAAAATGAGGAAGCGCACCAAGATGAGCATCAACAACCTCCTTCTCCACCACGACAAGAGAACGACAACGCCAACAATGAAGAAGGCCAAGAAGAAGCACAAAATGAAGAGGATGTTCCACCCCGACCCAAGCAAAAGCTTTCACGAGTTCGAGCAAGAATTGCTAAGGATCATCCTGTCGAGCAAATCTACACTGATATCCAAACCGGGAGAATCACTCGCTCTAAAACTCGTTTAGCTAACTTTTGTGAACATTACTCATTCATCTCTTGCATTGAACCTATGAAGGTTGAAGAAGCATTGGAGGATCCGGACTGGATAAACGCTATGCATGAAGAGCTACACAACTTTGAGAGAAATCAAGTGTGGACATTGGTCGAGAAGCCCGACAACAACCACAACATCATTGGTACCAAATGGGTGTTTCACAACAAGCAAGATGAAGATGGACAAGTGGTTCGCAAAAAAGCACGTCTCGTCGCCCAAGGCTACACACAAGTTGAAGGTATGGACTATGGTGAGACATATGCTCCCGTTGCTAGATTTGAGTCCATTCGCATCTTACTTGCTTATGCTAATCACCATGATATCACCTTGTACCAAATGGACATTAAAAGTGCTTTTCTAAATGGCAAAATTGAGGAAGAAGTTTATCTTAAGCAACCTCCCGGCTTCGTCAATCCTAAGAAACCTAATCATGTTTACAAACTTCACAAAGCCCTTTATGGTCTTAAACAAGCTCCTAGAGCATGGTATAAATGCTTGACCAAGTTCCTTATTGAAAAAGGCTTTGAAATTGGTAAAATTGATTCTACTCTTTTTACTAAAAGGATTAATGGAGAACTATTTGTGTGCCAAATTTATGTTGATGATATCATATTTGGTTCAACTAACCCTCATTTTAGTGAGAAGTTGGAAATCTAATGTCGGAAAAGTTTGAGATGTCTATGATGAGTGAACTCAAATTCTTTCTCGGTTTGCAAATCAAGCAAACTAAGAAAGGTACCTTTGTCTCTCAAACGAAGTACACCAAGGACTTATTCAAGAAGTTCAATATGCAAGAATGCAAAGGTATGACTACACCCATGCCTACTAGTGGACATCTTGATTTGACCGAAGATGGTGAACCGGTTGATCAAAAGGTTTATCACTCTATGATTGGTTCATTTTTATATCTATGTGCCTCTCGTCCCGATATTATGCTAAGTGTGTGCATGTGTGCACGATATCAAGCTGCTCCTAAAGAGTGTCATCTTAAGGCTGTGAAAAGGATAGTGAGATACCTAATCCATACACCAAATTTTGGCATTTGGTATCCCAAGAGGTCCTCTTTTGATCTTGTTGGCTACTCCGATTCGGACTATGCCGGAGACAAGGTTGATAGAAAATCCACTTCGGGTACTTGTCAATTCCTTGGTAGATCTCTTGTGTCTTCGTCTTCCAAGAAACAAAACTCGGTATCCTTATCCACCGCCGAAGCGGAATACATTGCCGCTGGTTCATGTTGTGCTCAATTACTTTGGATGACCCAAACTATTAAAGATTATGGGATATATGTGAAACATGTTCCATTGCTATGTGACAATGAAAGTGCTATTAAGATTGCTCACAATCCCGTGCAACATTCTCGAACTAAGCATATTGAAGTTCGTCATCATTTCATTCGAGATCATGTTGCAAAAGGGGACATTAACCTTAAGCATGTTCGCACCGATAAGCAATTGGCGGATATATTCACTAAACCACTTGATGAGAAAGTGTTTTGCAGGTTGAGAGGTGAATTGAACATCATTGATGCTTCAAACTTGGAGTAGGAACTCCATTTGATACATGCGGGGCATGAGCCTATGACTAATCCTCGATATTTCTCTTATGATGATATTCATATGTCTTGGATATATTTGTACCTTGCATGGTATCTAACCCGTGTAGGTACTTGGATGAATCTAAATCTATGAGATTGCCACACACTCACATCTTGAGCAATTTCTACATCACCAAGTCTCTACACAATGGTGGTTGAAGACAAGGAAGCACGAAATCATTCAAACATATCCTTTGGCAAATTTTATATTGAGTCTCATGATTGTCATTTTGGATACACAAGTGCTCTTCCTTGCAAATCTAACCCATGTAGGTAGATGAACTCAAACTCCAAGTGGTGCTCCCAACTCTTGATGAACTACATCAACCTTGAGCAAGCCACACAAGTTCAACTACATGATCAAGATCAACACCACCACCCAAGGTATGTTATTCCATCTTAGAGAAGCTTTACTCCAAGTCATGAGCCAAAGCAACTCGACAAGATGTGAATACGTCAAGATGCTTAAACGAAAAATGGTAACCCCATTTTGAGCTCAAACGATGAGTATGACCTATGATCAAGTGCTCTCACTTGACTCCTAAGTCAATATACTCTAACATAGGTGACTTTGTCACCGACCATTTCTAGATGAAGTTCTCTAGTGTTTCTCCGTGCTTTTGCATTTTCATATTTGTTTCCCCTTTTCAGAAAAACTTCATCTAGAACTTTTAGTTTCTTTTCTTTCCTTTTTGTTCTGCATTTTCTGCATCCAATTCATTGCAAATCTTTCAGTAAATTCCTTGCATATCCTTGTGAGATCTTACTTGTCTAGTGAGCTGAGGTGACAAGTGGTTTCACTCTGATGAACTCGGTCACACCGGTTTGTTCTCTTCGGCCCAACCGAAACCTTTCGGTGCAACCGAAGCACAGAACTCGGAGTCACCGATTCCATCATAGGAAAACTAACTTGCCACTTATTCCTGATTTCTGTTTGCTCTAGCTCCACTCAATGATTATTGTCCTCTACCAGCATCATATTAGACATGCTGCTTTGCTCTATGACTCGAGGACCAACCCATTTGTATCACATGTCCATAAGATCCCTATAGGTGAGATCATATCAAAGCTTAATCCTTCCTATAGGTGAAAGCGACTATCCCTAGGTGGTTTTGGTAATTCATAACAACATATAGCTCATTGAGCTAATGCTATTCCAAGATGATTATTTCAGGAAAGCTCAATGATTGGCATGGCATGGATGTGAAAGTGGAACCCTCAAAATGCTAAGGACAAAGAATTGGCTCAAGCTCAAAAGTTCAAGACTCTTCATTTTATATTTTAGTGATCCAAGATCACATTGAGTCTTTAGGAAAAGCCGATGCTATCAAGGAGGGATGAGGTGTTGCTTAATGAGCCTCTTGCTTTATGTGCTTGGTGATATGCTCCAAAATCCTCAACCACTCTTCCATAGCCACAAATGACCTAAACTCTAAGCCAAACTCGGTCACACCGATTCTTTCAATCCGGCGCCACCGAGTTTCACTTGTGATTTGCCACTGCCAAACCCTAGCAATTCGGTCCTACCGATAAGGATCTCGGTCACACCGAGATGAGATTGCAAACTCTCTGTTTCCCTTTCGTAACTTTTCGGTCTCACCGAAAGAGCAAATCGGTCCCACCGAGATTGCAATGTAAACTCTTTGTTTCCTTTTTGTAACATTTTGGTCTCACCGAAAGAGCAAATCGGTCCCACCGAGTTTACCTGACCAACTCTCTGGTTAGCTTATTGCCAAACTCGGTCTCACCGAGTTTGTGCAATCAGTCTCACCGAGATTACGTTATGCCCAAACCCTAACCGAATCGGTCCTACCGAGTTGCATGTCAGTCCCACTGAAATCTCTAACGGTCACTAGGTTTACCTTTTCGGTCCAACTGAGTTTGATGATTCGGTCCCACCGAGATTGGTAGATTGTGTGTAATGGTTGGATTTTGTGTGGAGGCTATAAATACCCCTCCACCTCCTCTTCACTCGTGGAGAGAGCCATTAGAACACATACACCATTCCAACTCATATGTTCTGAAAAAGAACCACCTACTCATGTGTTGAGACCAAGATATTCCATTCCAACCATATGAATCTTGATCTCTAGCCTTCCCCAAGTTGCTTTCCACTCAAATCTTCTTTCCACCAAATCCAAATCCTATGAGAGAGAGTTGAGTGTTGGGGAGACTATCATTTGAAGCACAAGAGCAAGGAGTTCATCATCAACACACCATTTGTTACTTCTTGGAGAGTGGTGTCTCCTAGATTGGCTAGGTGTCACTTGGGAGCCTCCGACAAGATTGTGGAGTTGAACCAAGGAGTTTGTAAGGGCAAGGAGATCGCCTACTTCGTGAAGATCTACCGCTAGTGAGGCAAGTCCTTCGTGGGCGATGGCCATGGTGGGATAGACAAGGTTGCTTCTTCGTGGACCCTTCGTGGGTGGAGCCCTCCGTGGACTCGCGCAACCGTTACCCTTCGTGGGTTGAAGTCTCCATCAACGTGGATGTAGGATAGCACCACCTATCCGAACCACGGGAAAAACATCCGTGTCTCCAATTGCGTTTGAATCCTCCAAACCCTTCCCTTTACATTCTTGCAAGTTGCATGCTTTACTTTCCGCTGCCAATATACTCTTTGCATGCTTGCTTAAATTGTGTGATGATTGCTTGACTTGTCCTAAGATAGCTAAAATCTGCCAAGAACTAAAATTGGGAAAAGGTTAAGTTTTTATTTGGTCAAGTAGTCTAATCACCCCCCCTCTAGACATACTTTCGATCCTACAAGTGGTATCAGAGCTTTGGTCTCCATTTTCCTTGATCTCCATAGCTTTTGGTGATCATAGCCTTGGTTTCACAACCTAGGAGAGTATGGCGTCTAGCGAGGGAAATTATCATCGTAGGGGTCCTTACTTTGATGGTACTAATTTTGCTAGTTGGAAGCATAAAATGAAAATGCATATTCTTGGACATAACCCTGCCGTTTGGGCTATTGTGTGTGTTGGTTTGCAAGGTGACTTCTTTGATGGGAGAGAACCAAACCGTGAAGCTACCGCGGATGAGTTGAAGATGTTGCAATACAATGCTCAAGCTTGTGATATTCTCTTCAACGGATTGTGCCCCGAAGAATTCAACAAAATCAGCCGTCTTGAGAATGTAAAGGAAATTTGGGACACTTTGATTGATATGCACGAAGGTACTGACTCCGTCAAGGAATCCAAGTTGGATGTGCTTCAAAGTCAACTTGACAAGTTCTAAATGAAGGATGGTGAAGGTGTCGCTGAAATGTACTCTAGGCTTGCTCTCATCACAAATGAGATTGCCGGCTTAGGAAGTGAAGAGATGACCGATAGATTCATCATCAAGAAGATCCTAAGAGCCTTGGATGGGAAATATGATACCATGTGCACATTGATCCAAATGATGCCCAATTACAAAGATCTCAAACCAACGGAAGTGATTGGAAGGATTGTTGCTCATGAGATGTCACTCAAGGATAAAGAGGAACTTCACAACAAATCAAGTGGTGCCTACAAAGCGTCATGTGAAGCCCCCACATCATCAAGTGAGAAACAAAACTTCAATGAAGAATTGAGCTTAATGGTGAAGAACTTCAACAAGTTTTACAAGAGAAGAAGCAAAGATAGAAGCTTCAAGTCAAGGTCCTACAATGACAAAAGATCTTCTAGTCGAGAGCGAAACTGCTACAATTGTGGAAGACCCGAACACTATTCCAATGAGTGTACGGCTCCCTACAAGAGAAGAGAAGATTCTCCAAAAATAAGAAGCAAAGAATCACCACCAAGAGAGAGAAGGAGTAGGGATGATCATTATGAACGGAGATACTCACGGAGAAGCAAGGGTTCGGAAAGGAAGGAAAAATCATCAAGAAGCTACACAAAACGAAGACATCAAGCTCATGTTGGTGAATGGGTATCCGGCTCAGACTCCAACAGCTACTCAGAGAGAAGTTATCACTCCGACTCCGAAGATACTCAAGATGAAGGTGTTGCCGGTCTAGCACTTGTGTCAACCAACTCCTACGACATATTTGACTCACCAAATGAAGGAATTGGAAGATGCTTCATGGCCAAAGGTCCTAAGGTAACACACCCCGAGTATGTTGATTTTAATAGTGATGAAGATGACTTGTTAGGTGATGATGATTTGCTTGTTGACAACTCTAGTGATGAGTACTATGATGAAACATCAATTAATCATGCTAATCAAGATAAAACGAATGACAATGATAAGGAGAAGATTGAGGCTCTAACTAAAGAACTAAACACTCTTAAGTTAGCTCATGAAACTATCTTCGAAGATCATTGAGAACTTTTAAGAGCTCATGAGAAATTACGCTTTGAAAAGCTCAATCTTGAGCAAGAGCATGAGTTCCTAAAAGCAATCAATGATGATCTCCACAAGAAAAGTTCTTCTTACATTGCCAAGCGTTTACTATTATCCACTTACATGCCTCAAGTCAAGTCTAAGAAAGATTCTTCCTCTAGTAGTAACAATGATCATGCTAAATCCAATATTGTTGCTTCTAGTAGTTATCTTGATTCCACTAATGATTCTCTTAGCCAAGTTACACTTGAGCAAGAAAATAGCTTATTGAAGGGAATTATAGAGAAAGGAGTATACAAAAGCCTTGCCGGGAGTAAGCAATTCGAGGAAATTGTGCGCAAGCAAGGAATGCACCGGAAGAATCAAGGTGTTGGTTTTGAATGAAAGTTCAATGCCAATGGAGTAGAATGGGAAGAAGATCAATACCCCAAGACGAAGTTTGTTTCTCAACAAGAGAAGTATGACACTTCCTTCAAGGGAACACAAGCTCAGAATGATCTTCCACCACAAGACTACAAGCAAAAAGGCAAGGACAAGCTTCAAGAGGAGATTGATGCATTTGAAGAAGCTCCTAAGACCTTAGTCAAGTGGATTCCCAAGACTACTTCAAGTTCCACTTCATCAAGTACAACTACAACTCAAAGGATTCCCATCAAGATGGTGTGGATCCAAAAGAAGAAGAACTAGAGAGTTCTTGAGGGTGACTCCGCCAACATATCTCACTCGTATCATTTTGGCAAGGACAAGTGCAATCAACTTCCACATCTTGCACTAGTTCAAGGAGTCACAAACCCTCTTGTTGGTAAGACAAGGGACAAGGTAACCTAAAGTTTTCATGGACATCATCTTGTGTGTGCATCACTCTATGTCCATGGATATCCTTGTTTGTTCCTTGTGGGACTAACCCATGTAGGTATTGAAAGTGCAATTCACTCAAATGGATAGCTCCAAGTGATCTACATCAACATTGAGCATCGACATCTTCAACATCTACATGAAGTCATCATCGACAAAACCCAAGGTTAGTTCATCCCTCTTAGGGGGGATATCACATCTAGGGGGAGCTTTACTCTAAAACTTGAGCTAAAGCAACTCTAAAGATGTGAATACAACAATGCTTTATGTAAAAGTGGTAACCCCACTTGAGCTTAAACGATGAGTATGACCTACGATCAAGTGTTCTCACTTGACTCCTAAGTCAATATACTCATATATAGATGACCTAGTCATCGCAAATTGCTTGATAGATGCTAGAATTGGTTGTGCATGCTTTGCCACATATTTCATTTGCCATCTTATTGTGTGAGTATGTTGGTTGCATATTTCACTCATTCGAGGACATCCACTTGTTGTTTTGATTGTTTGGCTTTATCTCCTTTTGCCAAGTGGATGGACAAGAATGCCTAAGTACCTCCTCTAGCTATCTATGCTTTTCTCGTCTTAAACTCTATTCATGCTGCATCATAAAATTTGATCAAGTCAGATTCGAACCACTCTGTGTGAGGAGCGCTCGGAGTCCCCGATTCGTCATAGACTTAAACTTCCAAAACCTCTTTATGAATCTCGGTATGACCGATACCCAACTTTCGGTCCTACCGAGTTCATTAAGTTGATCTAGGTTTTCGATCTCGGTGCAACCGATTTGAACTTTTCGGTCACACCGAGTTGCAATAACTGTATACAGTTTTGCATCTCGGTGCCACCGAGTTGTTTCACTCGGTCACACCGATAGGGTCGGGCTATATATAGTCACGGGCAAAATTTGGAAATTCCTCCGAACCCCTTCGCCCGCGCGATAGCCTGCTCTGCCTTCGTGGTCTCCGGATCGTCTCCTCGCTGCCAGCCACCTCCAGTCGCTGGTCTCCGTCGCCGTCAACGGGAATTCTGACCCGCCGTTGCCGTCGTAGCGAGTCTCCGCCGAACTATGGTATGGACTCGATCTTTGTGCTATTCTCCAATCCGATTCCTAGCACATTGTGATCATCATGATTCTTGCCACGTTTGATAAACTCCTATCCAGTCAATGAACTCATAGATTAGGTTTAATTCGAAAATTTTAGGGTTAGGTTTCCGCCGAAACCATCTCGGACCCACCGAGTTGAAAAACTCGGTCCCACCGATTTGGCTTATGCCATTGCACAAGTGAGACTCGGTCTGACCAAGAATTACTTATCCGTGTGACCAATTTTGGAACTCTGTGAAACCCTAGCAGTCTCGATGCCACCAAACTGTGACTCGGTCTGACCGAGTTCACTAGTTCTGGTGCCAAAACTGCTTCGGTGTCACCGAGTTTGAAAATCGGTAGATCCGAGATGCTTTCAGTGGAAAACTAAAACTAAGTTTTTGAATTGCTCTTTTGCAAAAATCTCTGCACTTTGTGATGCTCATCTATTCTATCTCATCTATAATCTATTCACAGGGTCAGCAGTCAGAGTTTGCATCATGTCAGACCAAAGTGACAACCAGAATGTGTCAGAACAGCAAGTGGTGATGAGTGAGGGCACTAGTCCCTCCAGCTCTTCAGATGATGGCAGCAGGAGTACCCCAAGCAATCTGCCAAAAGCTGCCACTAGAAAAAGGAAGAAGAGAACTTCTGATTCTGAAGATGAAGATTATGTGGCAGAGGAAGAGGCCACATCAAAGAGAGTTGAGCCAGCTCAAGGCACAAAGCCAGGGCTGAAGATCAAAAGGCCAGCAGGCAGGCAGCCCATGTCTAAGGCAAGAACTTCAACTGAGAAGCCCACTCCCATTGAGCCAGTTGCTGCTGAGGGCAAAAAGAGGAAAGAAAGAGTGAAGAAGACTGTAGCCAGAGTGCTTGGCAAGGCCTCCATCATGGAAGATGAGGAGGAAGAAGAAGAAGAGGTTGCTGCACCAGCACCCAAGGCACCCAAGCTAATGGGAGATGCCATAAAATCAGGGGGAGCTGCTTCCAAGGCCAAGTCAGCTCCAAAGCCAAAGCCAAAGAGAAACACAAGAAGCATCCCAGCCACTGAAAAGAACAAGGCCCCAGTACCTGAAGCTGCAGAGGAAGAGGAAGAGAATGTCCTTAGAAAACTCAAGCCCAAGATCCCAGACCACAACGATGCTCATCCTGTGGCTGAGGATATGAAGCTCAGGAGAGATTCAGGGCTGAGGAAGTGGAGAGAAGCAGATCCGTATGCTTCAAGGAGAAGGACTGCTGTGGATTACAAATTTCACACCAAGGAACAGCAGGACTTCTATGAGACAGTTTTGCTTGACAAGAAGCCAATAGTATGTGACATGAGATGGGTCGACTGGACCTACATGAAGGAAAATGAGGAACACTATCCTGGAGTGTATGACAGCTTTAGTGCGTGTGGAGTTGCAGACTTTGTTGGACAGAAGCTCACAAAGTGGAACGAGGAGCTAATCATGCAATTCTACTCCACATCACACTTCTACCCAGATGGGAGGATCACATGGATGTCTGAAGGTACAAGGTACCAATCAACTGTTGAGGAATGGGCAAAGTTGATCAATGCCCCAGAGGAGCAAGCAGATGACTTGGACATTTATGCCAAGAAGAAAATGGATCACAACTCCATGTCCAACATGTACAGGGAGATTCCCAATGAAGCACTTGACACGTTCAAATTTGGCTCAGTGCATTATCTGCTATCAGGACTGCCCACTATCAATTGGATACTGAGGCACACCCTATTGCCCAAGTCTGGAGATCACAAGATGATCAGAGGTCACGCGATCAATTTGCTTCATGTCTTTGACGTGCCTCAAAAATTCAAAGTCATGAGCCTCATAGTGGAAACAATCAAGAGGACTACAGCAGATCAGAAGAGGAGTTGTGGATATGCCCCTCAGATTCAGGAGCTCATCAACTCAAAGATGGGCACGGGCATATACTTGTTGGATAAGGAACACCTGCCCATCCGTCCAGACTTCAAAGATAATCAAGTGATCATGACTGAGAATGAGCCATCATCTGCCCAAGCACAAACCAAGAAGGAGAAGGCGAAGAAGGAGAAAGCTGCCAGGATGCCTACTCAAGAGGAGGCATCTGAATATTATCTGAAAACCAAACAAGAGCAGCTTGGTTACCTGATTGCGTCCACCATGCGGATTGAGCAAGGACTAGCCACCCTAACTCAGAACCAGGCAAGCTTAGAGAGGATTATGGAACAGAGGTTCTATGACTTGGACATCAAGGTGACAGAGATACAGACTGCCGTGGAGCAGCTCCAGGATGACATGAATGAGAGGAGAGGCAGGACAACGACTGATGCCTTTGCCAGGGTGCCACGAGGTCTGAGGTCGTCTGCAGTGCCAGTTGCTAACACCAGAGCCACCACGTCTGCACCAGCTACATCCTCAGTTCCACCAGCTACAGCCTCAGCTCCACCAGCTCCAGCGTCCACCTCAGCCTCGACTCCGACCACGTCTACTGAAGGCTTCGTCCTTGGAGTGCTCCGGACTCCACCACCACCTGAAGATCAAGCCTGAGTGTCGACTTAGCACTATGCATTTTCTAGGAACTTTTTGGTAACTTGTTGCCAAAGGGGGAGAAAATGTATAGATCATAGGCTTCGAGAGAGAGTGTTGCTTTTATTCTCTCTTGCTTTATT
Source organism: Triticum dicoccoides (assembly GCF_002162155.2). NCBI lineage: Eukaryota > Viridiplantae > Streptophyta > Magnoliopsida > Poales > Poaceae > Triticum > Triticum dicoccoides. Next base: position 450,248,000 of record NC_041386.1, read on the forward strand.
TGGTTTTTTTAACTTCGTTTGCTTTTGTGTGAGATACTACGTCCTTATGCCTGTGAGACATTGATGATCATGTGTTTGATCATAAGCTACACTTAATGTTTGCTTAATATTATCATTATCCTATCCATCTTTTGTGATCATTCACTATTCTTGGTGATGAGTGCATGTGTTTCATTCTTATCATTTTAAGCGCTCCACCAAGATGTATGTGACGTGGAAGAGTAACCCATGACTCTCATTCCTTGTGCATTTGCAGTCCAAAGCAAATTCTAAATATGCACAAATTTAGGGGGAGCTCTTACTTGTCACATACTTCTCAAAGCGACGATATATTTCATGCTTATTATCATTTGTTGAAGCTTTGATCTATATGTTGTCATCAATTACCAAAAAGGGGGAGATTGAAAGTGCAACTATCCCTAGGTGGTTTTGGTAATTCATAACAACATATAGCTCATTGAGCTAATGCTATTCCAAGATGATTATTTCAGGAAAGCTCAATGATTGGCATGGCATGGATGTGAAAGTGGAACCCTCAAAATGCTAAGGACAAAGAATTGGCTCAAGCTCAAAAGTTCAAGACTCTTCATTTTATATTTTAGTGATCCAAGATCACATTGAGTCTTTAGGAAAAGCCAATACTATCAAGGAGGGATGAGGTGTTGCTTAATGAGCCTCTTGCTTTATGTGCTTGGTGATATGCTCCAAAATCCTCAACCACTCTTCCATAGCCACAAATGACCTAAACTCTAAGCCAAACTCGGTCACACCGATTCTTTCAATCCGGCGCCACCGAGTTTCACTTGTCATTTGCTACTACCAAACCCTAGCAATTCGGTCCTACCGATAAGGATCTCGGTCACATCGAGATGGGATTGCAAACTCTCTGTTTCCCTTTCGTAACTTTTCGGTCTCACCGAAAGAGCGAATCGGTCCCACCGAGATTGCAATGTAAACTCTCTGTTTCCTTTTTGTAACATTTCGGTCTCACCGAAAGAGCAAATCGGTCCCACCGAGTTTACCTAACCAACTCTCTGGTTAGCTTATTGCCAAACTCGGTCTCACCGAGTTTGTGCAATCGGTCTCACCGAGATTACGTTATGCCCAAACCCTAACCGAATCGGTCCTACCGAGTTGCATGTCAGTCCCACCGAAATCTCTAACGGTCACTAGGTTTACCTTTTCGGTCCAACCGAGTTTGATGATTCGGTCCCACCAAGATTGGTAGATTGTGTGTAACGCTTGGATTTTGTGTGGAGGCTATAAATACCCCTCCACCTCCTCTTCACTCGTGGAGAGAGCCATCAGAACACATACACCATTCCAACTCATATGTTCTGAAAAAGAACCACCTACTCATGTGTTGAGACCAAGATATTCCATTCCAACCATATGAATCTTGATCTCTAGCCTTCCCCAAGTTGCTTTCCACTCAAATCTTCTTTCCACCAAATCCAAATCCTATGAGAGAGAGTTGAGTGTTGGGGAGACTATCATTTGAAGCACAAGAGCAAGGAGTTCATCATCAACACACCATTTGTTACTTCTTGGAGAGTGGTGTCTCCTAGATTGGCTAGGTGTCACTTGGGAGCCTCCGACAAGATTGTGGAGTTGAACCAAGGAGTTTGTAAGGGCAAGGAGATCGCCTACTTCGTGAAGATCTACCGCTAGTGAGGCAAGTCCTTCGTGGGCGATGGCCATGGTGGGATAGACAAGGTTGCTTCTTCGTGGACCCTTCGTGGGTGGAGCTCTCCGTGGACTCGCGCAACCGTTACCCTTCGTGGGTTGAAGTCTCCATCAACGTGGATGTAGGATAGCACCACCTATCCGAACCACGGGAAAAACATCCGTGTCTCCAATTGCGTTTGAATCCTCCAAACCCTTCCCTTTACATTCTTGCAAGTTGCATGCTTTACTTTCCGCTGCCAATATACTCTTTGCATGCTTGCTTAAATTGTGTGATGATTGCTTGACTTGTCCTAAGATAGCTAAAATCTGCCAAGAACTAAAATTGGGAAAAGGTTAAGTTTTTATTTGGTCAAGTAGTCTAATCACCCCCCTCTAGACATACTTTCGATCCTACAATAGGGGGAGAAAGAGAGAATACTCAGGGGAGAGAGTTTCTCAACTAGGAGAATGTAAAATCATCAAAGACCCCAGATGCTTGGTGTTCAAGAGGAGAGATGTCACATGTCTTTAAGAGGGGAAAGACATGTTTGGTTGCTTGCTTTAGCTCAAGCTCTTTTGTTTCCTTTTTTGTTGCTCTGATTTTCTGTTCCCTATCTTCTCTCAATATCCCATGCAGATTCAGGGGGAGCAAGACATCTAAGGGAAGGAAATCTCTGATTTTATTGCATATCTTTACCTTTGGGGACATGTCTATATCCAATGTGGTACTTAGTACTCACTCTACATGTCATCCCAGTCTTGGTTCTCTTGTGGTTTCTCTTGCTTGCTCTGGTCAGTAGGTGTATCTGTGTTATTTAACCTTGTTTGCGCAGGTTCATCCCATCCTAAGCCAACTCAAGACCACAAGGTAAGTATATGCATCACAGTCATGTGAATGAGAAGTTCTTGCTGATGTACATACTGTTTGCAAGAAGGACACATGACCATGAAGGTACATTTCTCACATTCACATCATTTTCTCTGATGCATATAGCCAAGATACATGTAACACATTTCTTACTCTGTCATGTTTACGCATTCGCATGCTCCTATATTCAATATTCACATGATTGCATACATGTAGGGGGAGCCTATGCATGTTACATGTCTTTCCAAAGCTTTACTTGCTCTTCTCTATATCTTTATCTAAAGCTTTGATGTATGTTGTCATCAATTACCAAAAAGGGGGAGATTGAAAGCACAAGTGCTCCCTGGGTGGTTTTGGTAATTAATGTCAACATATCTCTTGTTGGACTAACACTTTTACCTAGTATGTTTCAGATAAGTTCAACAATGGAGTGTCATGGACTAGAGGATGTGGAACCCCTTCAAGATGCTAAGGACAAAGGATTGGCTCAAGCTTCAAGATCAAGACTCTACATTTTCTATTTTAGTGATCCAAGATCACATTGAGTCTATAGGAAAAGCCAATACTATCAAGAGGGGATGAGGTGTTGCTTAATGGCTTGCTTGCTCAAAGTGCTTAGTGATATGCTCCAAAACCCTCAACTACCCCACATCCACATATGACCTAAACCAAAAGTCAAACTCGGCCCCACCGATTCTATCTATCCGGCGCCACCGAGTTTCAGATGTCATAGCCACTACCACAAACCCTAGCAAATCGGTTTCACCAATAGGGATCTTAGTCTCACCGAGATGAGATTATAATCTCTCTGTGTATGTCCATTACCAAAATCGGTCTCATCGAGTTTGAGCAATCGGTACTACCGAGATTACAATGCAAACCCTCTGGTTAGCTTATTACCAAAATCGGTCCCACCGAGTTTGTGTAATCGGTCCCACCGAGTTTGCCTGACCAACTCTCTGGTTAGCTTATTACCAAAATCGGTCCCACCGAGTTTGTGTAATCGGACACACCGAGATTACGTTATGCCCTAACCCTAACCATATCGGTCCTACCGAGTTGCATCTCAGTCCCACCGAAAATCCTAACGGTCACTAGGTTTGCTGAATCAGTCCGACCGAGTTTAACCATCCGGTCCCACCGAGTTTGGCAAATTGTGTGTAACGGTTAGATTTTGTGTGGAGGCTATATATACCCCTCCACCCACTCTTCATTCGTGGAGAGAGCGATCAGAACATACCTACACTTCCAATACACATTTTCGGAGAGAGAACCACCTACACTTGTGTTGAGGTCAAGATATTCCATTCCAACCATATGAATCTTGATCTCTAGCATTCCCAAGTTGCTTTCCACTCAAATCTTCTTTCCACCAAATCCAAATCCCATGAGAGAGAGTTGAGTGTTGGGGAGACTATTATTTGAAGCACAAGAGCAAAGAGTTCATCATCAACACACTATTTGTTACTTCTTGGAGAGTGGTGTCTCCTAGATTGGCTAGGTGTCACTTGGGAGCCTCCGACAAGATTGTGGAGTTGAACCAAGGAGTTTATAAGGGCAAGGAGATCGCCTACTTCGTGAAGATCTACCGCTAGTGAGGCAAGTCCTTAGTGGGCGACGGCCGTGATGGAATAGACAAGGTTGCTTCTTCGTGGACCCTTCGTGGGTGGAGCCCTCCGTGGACTTGCGCAACCGTTACCCTCCGTGGGTGAAGTCTCCATCGACGTGGATGTACGATAGCACCACCTATCGGAACCACGACAAAAACATCCGTGTCTCCAATTGCGTTTGAATACTCCAAACCCTTCTCTTTACATTCTTGCAAGTTGCATGCTTTACTTTCCGCTACTCATATACTCATTGCATGCTTGCTTGATATGTATTGTGTTTGTTAAACTTGTGCTTAAACTCCACTTAAACTTAAGAATATTAAATACTGCAACTTTTGGCACTTAGTGTCTAATCACCCCCCTCTAGACACCTCTTCTCGATCCTTTCACTTTATTCCGCCCTCACGTCCACTCAATTTGCATGCGCTGTATTAATTGACCATCAATGAAGTGAACGACTTTACACGCGTCAAATTATCACATGGGGTGGATCTTGGTACCAAATTGCATCCGCCCGTGTACCCGCGAGTGCGTGCGAGGGAATGAGTGCGTGCGTGGCATGCGTGCACATCTTCGCTTCGTGCATGTACTGCCAGCATGGCTCAGGGAGGACGAGTACATTCTTCTGGAACCAGCAACACGTCATTGTGATCAATCCACGCAAGGAGGTCGCGACAACGCCTCCACATGTACCATGTGGCTTCATGAACTGTAAGAGAGACACTGTGTAGCGTGCCATTGGTATTCTAATTTACGTGTTTTGCACATACTCGAAGTACTAGTAAGGTACACGTGCATTGCACGCATCAGATTTTGCAACCAGATTATGAATAAATACCACACTATAGCATGTAAGCTCTGAGTCATATATGCCTGATGTAGCCCTTCATTTAATTCTTGTAGTTCATCTCATTCAAAATCAATTAGTTTTTATAAAAAAGCTAAGAACTCGGGAATAGGAAAAACATGGGATTATAGTGGAATGTCGTCTTGAATCCTACAGGATTGTACGAGTGTTTGATTGTGCATAGAAAAAATGCAAAATTCTTTCAAAGAGGTTTGAGTGGATGGGATGTTTCCTATGAAATCTAGTGCAAATGAATCATATGAAAAAATTTCTATGGTTTACAATCCTACGAATCAAACAACCAAGATAGGAAAAATTCCTAATGATTAGAATCCTCCAAAATTCCTTTGAGAATCCTTTGAATCAAAGAAGCCCTTAATCTATTTTATGATTCATGGAATTGTGCGTTGTAAAGCATAAAGTAAAAACAAATAATGGCAATTCAACTAGAAAAAAAGTTTGGGCAGTTATGATATGGAAGATTCCAGAACAAAAGAGAACCACTGTTGTTTTGAGGTTTGTGCATTATGCTTAAGTTCAACCATGGAGTCTGCTAGATTGTACATGTGGCAAAATCCGGTGGGGGGCTAGAAGATGGTGCGAGGGGCCGAGTGGAGGGAGACTATGAAGGAATGCACAAGTGCGAAATCAATATTTAGAGAGAGGGGGCGAACACGTGCGCTATTGCGCGCAGTGGCGGAGCCATGAAAAATAAATGATCTAGGGGGCCAAGCATTGCTAATCCTTTACGAGGAGGGTCAATTCATGAACTTAAACAATTTTTAGCAGCAAGTGTCTAATGATTACATTCATATTAGCCTCGATATATAGTGATGTTAGGGGGGAGGGGGCAGGGCCCTTACTGCCCCCTGTCTTCGCCATTGTGCACGTGTCTGGGAGATGAAGCAGAAGGCATGGATGATGAGAGGGGGACGTTGGATATATAATTAATGTGGGTGTATTAGCTATATATGTTTATCCTATATAGAGAGGTATAGATTGATCGATGTGGACGCAGGAAAGAGGGTGAGACCTCACTGGATATATCGATTGATCGGTTTGTGTGGAAAACTATGAAAGACCTAGCTATATACACACATACATAGAGGAACATCGATCGTTGCGCATGCACGCGTGAGAGATGAATGCCCGATATGATGGAGAGGGGGGTGTGTGTGGGTGTGTGCCTTCATGGGAGACCGGCCTGAAGAAAAAGATTGCATGCGTGCGATGGATAATGCCGACTGGTAGTGTGTGTGCATGCATGCACGAGAGAAAGTTAGTGGTACAATTATAAAGAGAAGACTACTGTGTGGGTGTAAAAGAATAGGTGAGGTCATAATCAATGTAAAATTGAATTCAAATATTTGAATAAGAGATCCTGATGTTTGAAACCCATGCATGCATGAATATAACGGAGATCTGCGCGGTGTGGTTTGGAAATGAGCATGTTGTAATGTATACACATTGAACAAGGTCAGACTGATTTGAATTTGAGATACCAATGGCAGACATCATTTGGCCACGTCGCATCCGTGCATGGACACACTATTCTAATTGGAGATGATGGGCGGCTTTCGCATCACATATCTATATCTATACCCCTATATATATTATATTTTATATTTTTTTTATTGTGTGCAGGTAACTTTAACTTTGAAAGATGGTCGTTGGATGAGGCGAATCCGATGGTCCAAAGATGGCAAATTTGAGCACTACTGGCCATTGGATATCATCTAGATTCCACCAGATTTCGCCACATGTATAATCTAGAAGACTCCATGGTTGAACTTAAGCATAATGCACAAACATCACAACACAAGCACTTCTTATTTGTTCTAGAATCTTCCGTATCAGAATTGCCCAAATGTTTTTCTACATAATTTGCCATTATTTGTTTTTACTTTATGTCTTACGACGCACAATTCCATGAATCCTAAAATAGATTAGCTTTCTTATAAAAACTAGATGATTTTGAATGAAATGAACTATAACAATTAAACGAACATCTACATCATGCATATATGACTCAAAGCTTGCATGCTATAATGTGGTATTTATTCATAATTTGGTTGCCAAATCTCATGTGTGCAATGCACGTGTACCTTACTCTAGTCTAAATGGTGTTTGTGTGTGTGTGTTGTGCGTGTTGAGGTGCAAATTGTCTTTTTTTGGTACACGTTAAGCTTGTTCTTCCGAAATTTCAAGCCGCACCTTGTTATGCCGAAAATTCAAGCTAGCGTCTCTGTCTATCATGCTGCGAAACTCCCGCCTCTTCAACACGTGCCTTGTTAGCCCGAAATATTTAAGATATACCTTTGTCTCATTGTGCTCCGACAACTCCCTCCATCTCAACCCGTGCCTTGCTATTCCGAAATTACAACGTGCGCGAAAACTCCCACATCCTGTGAAATCCCGACACGCGAAATGCCCGTGGTACCCCTGAACCGAAAGAACGCCTCAAATCAGTGGGGTACTTTCGTAACTTACCCCACATTTCGAACAAGCGCGTCTCTAAGCCATGGTTCCCCACTGCCATCCCATCCGCCCACCCATTCATACACCGAAGCCGCGAAAACTCGCGATGAAACCCCACACCCTGCTCCGTCCGCCACCCAGCCGGAGCCTCCTCCCCGACGACGTCATCCACAACAACACCTAGACGTCCCTCATCCACCATACCGGATGAGGATCCGTCATCGATCTCATCGTCCCGCCGGTTCAGCCACCCCGTCCTCCACCTCCAAGGAGCTGCCCCGACATTCCCCTCGTCTTTCGCGCCACCTCCATTCCCACACCGCCGTCTTCACCTGCATCACCGGAAGAGCATCATCATCTCCGTTTCATCGGATGAAGTTGTGGCCTAATCGGCGCCACCAAAGAAGTTGGACACTAATCGCCGCATTTTCTTCTTGATTCGATCTCATGGTGCTGCCGACGCTCGATCCCGAGCCGACACGGCGCGACTCCATGCACGGTGGTGTCGCCGGCCACTTCCTCCACGATGTCGCTCCCTCGGCGGTGACGTCCACATCAGTAGGAGCTGCTGCTGCTTTAGCTCTCGCTCACGCTGCTGCTCTGCTCTTGCTCTCGGTCCCCTGCCTGGTCTGCTCTTGCTATTGATCTTGCTCGCGCTGCTGCTCTCACTCTTGCTCTTGCTTGCGATGCTGCTCCGATTTAGCTACACTTCAGTCGACTGAATCAACTTTTGGGTCAGTCAATTTTCAGGGGGTGGGGGGTCGCCGGGGTGAAGGAAGAA
>NC_041386.1:450256618-450338489 GCF_002162155.2 Triticum dicoccoides
GCAGAGGGATGGCCGGGGCGGCGACGGACCGGCGGTGGGGAGTGTTTTCGGGGCGGGCGGGGCGGCGCACCGCCGGCCACAAGCGGCAGGGGGCTGCTGTTTGGCCGGTGGTGGCTGGCGGCTTAGGGGGTGGAGGTTGAAGATGAACCACAGGCCCTTGATTTTGTATCCAACGGCTGCAAAATCGATTGACCAGAGATGAAAAAGTCAGTCAACCGACGTGTAGCCTCACCTTGCTAGTGCGTTCAGTTTCGATACCAAAATTTAGTTTCGACAGCAAAATTTAGTTTCGACAGTTAAGTTCAGTTTCGACAGTTAAGTTCAGTTTCGACAGTTAAATTCAGTTTCGACAGTTAAGTTCAGAGATGAGCGGCTGATGTATTTTACATCTAGCACTTTGTGGTTATGTATTTTACGTCATGTATTGGAGATGCTATTAGAACTCCACTCAGGTTAACGTTGTTCGTTGTCTCTCTTGTCTTGCTTCAGCCTCGGCGTCGTACAACTCACCGGAGCTGCTCCAACGATGAAACCCTCCATCACAGCGGAGTAGTACCTCGGGCTCCATCTCCAGACGCCTAAGATCTTCCCCTCCTCCGACAGCCAAGTCAGCCGGAGCATCCTCACCGGCCAACCCAATCACGCTGAGATCGACATGGCTTCGCCAAAGAGGTTGTACACTTGTTGCATCTCTTTTTTACTCTACATGTTATATATATTGTCCACTGAGCACTCGTAGTAACGGGAAATACGATTATTTTATCCTACTATATGAGAAGCAGTGAGTTACCAGGAAACTTAGCTATCCGTGATGGACTCTCTTGAACACCATCATTATTTATCTCTGCGCGGTTGAGCTGTGCATTTGTCGATGGGCCTGGGAGTTGAGCTAGTATGGCAGTGGCATGTGTCCAAAGTAATAGAAGTAGCACAAAAACATTTTTTTAGTGTAGGATTTTCCTTGCTCAAGCCTGCCTACTAGAATCGCCAGTGCTTGAAAGGAAAAGTGAATGAAAAACATCGGAATTGGAAAGTTTCCTACGGTACTACTTTTCATGAATTTGGTGCAAAGGAATGGAGCAAAGGAAACTAAGGCAGTAAGAGTGGAGCAAAACACCAGGCATAAGGCCGAGCCTTCTACCCTTAACCAAGTATATAGATGCATTATTTAAGATAAGAGATATTGTAATATCCCAACATAATCATGTTCCAACATGGAACAACCTGCAAGGCACCTGCAACTAGCAATGCTATAAGAGGGGTTGAGCAAAAGCGGTAACATAGCCAAACAACAGTTTGCTAGGAAGGTGGGTTAGGGGCTTGACATGGCAATATGGGAGGCATGATAAACAAGTGGTAGGTAGCGTGACATAGCGATATAGCGAACAACTAGCAAGCAAAGATAGAAGTGATATCAAGGGTAATGGTCATCTTGCCTGCAATCCCGCTAGGAAGAAGACTGAATCCATGAAGAAGAAGACGAACCAACATAGATGAACGGATCCTCACAATCACAACAATATCGAGAACTATCGAGAAGTAGCACAACCAGAAAGAAGAAAACATCATGGTAAACACACTATCGAGAAGTTTTATGCAATTTTATGAAAATGTTGACATGAGCATGATATGAAGCATTTGTCATCGTGGCGGAAACAAAAGGGGTGCCGCGGAAACAACAACAATGGAAATGGTGCCACGGCAACATTCCGATGATCCGGCAATTTGTGGAAATGCCGGTGCAAAAGAACAAGTGTGTGGAACATGCAAGAGTGACCGAAAGTGATCCCGGTAATCGGGTTCCCACGTGTCGGCGGCAAGGCATCCGAGGGTCGTGCACGAAACAAGTCGGGCACGGTGCAAACAAGATGTGCATCTCATACAACATGCATTTGTCCACGAGTCGTCGTCTCGGTGGTTATACCTTCAAGGCGTGCATTCGGGACGGTTCGGGTTCGATGGGATGTAGAAGGAAGTAGACGTTCTCGCGAGGGTAGTGGAAGTAGTTGTTCACGGTGACAGCAGTAGTACATAGCAATCATGGACGAACTTGGAGGGTCATCGATAGTCGTTCACGGGTCTTCAGCGATGGTTGTGGTACATGTTCTGTAGATGTTCGGGCAGCGGTAGTGGTACACGGGTCGACGGTAGTCAAACTTGACGTTTTTGGTTCATGGGTCTTCGGCGACGGTAGTCATTCTAGGCGTCGGGCGTCGAGGTACTTGGCGTAATCTAAGACGATGGTTTTGACGATCCGGCGAGACGACATGGTTCGGGCCAGTCTCGATCTTGATGGTCTCGGCGAATCCTCGGGGTGGTCGTTGGACTTGGCGGTTTCGGCGACGGTAGTTGTACCCACACGTTGTAGTCGTTCACTTGACGGTCTTGTCAGGTCCACGATGAGGGTAGAGCTACACTTGTTGGAGAGAGACTTGGCACATACTTGTTCTTTCGGGTTCATAGTTGTACTTGGCGTTCGGAGCGGTAGCATGGAGGGAACAATGGCAGGGAGAGGGTGCACGGGTGGCCATCGGGGAGGTGCAGCACGAGCGACACTCCGCCGGGCTGCTTGATGCAGACGGGAGCAGGGCACATAGGAGGTCAGGAGGCCGGTGACAGGAATCATGCAGAGGAGTTTGGGAAAGCTCGATGCAGGAAGCCGACCACCATAGATGGCGCTCGGGAGGTGGGTCACAGAGAGAAACGACGGGTCGCTCGGATGGAGGACACAGGAGAGGAGGTCCGGCAAAGGCAATGCAGACCGGCCGCGGGGCTCGCTGGAGAAGGAGTGGAGGAATGGCAGGAGCTCGGAGCTCAGCGTCAATGGCAGGACGATGAGGAGGCCGGAGGAGGAAGGCCATGGAGGGGCGCAGGGGCATGACGATGCTGATGGCCTCGCGGCCATGGAGGGCGACGGGCACGGTCTAGAAGGAGCAGGGCCGACCGAAGCCGGGAGTTGCCGCCGGCGCCATGGCCGGGAGGCGGCTTGATGGGGAGCTCGCGGTGGATCCTGGCGGCGGCTACGTGATGAGCTCCAAGCGGCTACGGACACGAAGGAGAGGGAGGACGCGTCGGCGCGGTGGAGAAGGAGGCACGAGGGAGAGGGGCGGCGCCAGAGGAGGACGAAGGGGAGAGATCAGGGGATTGAGCGATGCGGGTGTAGGCGGCGGGCGCGGGAACGAGAGGGAGAGGCTAGGGTTACAGCGGGGGCACAGCTGGGCTGCAGATGGGCCTTGGAGGCTCGGCCTGGGAGGTCCAAGAGGCCGGCTAGAGCCTCTCTCCGTCTCACTTATTTTCCATAACAGAAAAAATGCAAAGAGAGAAAAGGAGTGAAGAAAAGGTTAAAGAGTTTGGGCATGGGATTATTTTCTCGGACTCACAAAATGTGCACGGTCCATGAAAAATAGGAGTAGGCATGATTGAGAGTTGAATTCAAACTCATTTGAGTTTAATTCAAATGGATTTGAACTAGGACTAGGTTTCCGAAGTGTCCAAAAATGTTGAGAATTTAGGAGGAGCCTCGATAAAAGAGATAAAGAATTGTTGTCAAGGTTTGGAGGTGAAACTTGAGGTGGAATAGGCATGGGAATTATTTTGCAAGTGTTTTCCGGTTAATTCCAAACTAATGGAATATTTAAAATAGCTCCATAATTATTAGGAGGATATGTTATAAAGAGAAATCACCATGTGAATTCCCTCGATTTAAATGGATCCGAGATCCATGCAATTTATTTGGTTGAGTTTTTAAAACTTAAAAGACATGCTGGCATGATGCAATGCAAGAATAAATAAAGCAAGCACAAATGAAACACACGGATGTCACGAAAATATAGAAGTCTTATGGAGTGTCGGTCTTGGGGCGTCACAAATCTCCCACACTAACAGAGGATCTCGATCCAAGATCCTAGGGATGGCACAGGAGAGAAACAGAAAAGGAAGAGGTAAAACAAAGTGGCTTCTTCGACAACCGAGTGAAACCAACAAACTTTGAGAGGTTGAACAAATTGAAAGAAAGAATACAATGGAGATGAACGAAATGAAAACACTTCGTTGGACAAGGTACAAGGAATACGGCAAAAAAGAAGAGCTTAAGTGATAAGATAGACATTGAAACCACTCTAGTTAAAACAAGGTAGAGAAGGAACTTGATAAGATGGAAAGAGCTTGAAAATAGGATGCAACACTCCAGTTAAATGGAAAAGCAAGGAAAGGAAAAGAACATGATCTTGGCAACACGAGATGATGGGATGGAGAGACCAACAACACAATGCCTCCGGAACGAAAGAATAGAAGCTAGATTGTTGGGAAAAAGGGGCGGAGAAGAAAACAACATATTCTATCACAATTGAATTTGAGAGAGCATCCTTGTAAAGAAGGATTGAATGGGGTTGTTGGAAAATCAATGACGAAAAGAATAAGCTTGTTGTGGGCTTATGGAAAACATCTCAAAATTATGAGGTGACAACCGGCCACTAACGGAAACAATAGATTGGATTGATATCAACAAGGAGACGAGAAACTTATCTCACCGGGAGGATAAATGAAGAAGTTGGGCCATTTATAAGCACCATAAATAGCAACAATCCTTAGGGAAAGATTTAGTTGAAATATAACCCAAGATAACTCCAATGAAGAGATTGATGGGTTGCAAAGGATCTCATGAACGAATTGAAAATGATGGGTCTAAAATATGTCATTCCGGACAAGTTGTGAATCATGAAACACGAAGGGAAATTGTCAAGAGTGACATAACACCACCTCAAAAGATAAGAGAGAAAGAATTGCACTTCAGAATGCAAGATGAAGAGTGCTTGAACTCCTCAAAACAAGATATGTGTTGAACACCATGTTTATTTCAGAGTATAGCTTGGCGGAACTTAACTCCGAGAGAAATCTTGAAGAACAAATGGAGAATGAATGAAATCTTCGATGAACCACCATGAGAAACTCTCGAAGAACTTCGGATATAAAAGGATGATAGAAAGAAAGAGAAGTTGAAAACACAAGGTGAAGCCTTGCACTGATTTAGATGGAGCTTCGCGAAGATATAACCAAAAAAAACTTGGAATTCCGGAAAGAGGAAAAGATGAAACACATGAAACCGAGAATTGATAACATGAATGAAGTCCGGAAGAAGGAATTAATCACTTGGATGGAACAAGAATAAGAATTATGTTATGCTTATCCTTCGTCAACTTAAATTGATGACTAATAATGGATTTTTGCACACCACTTATTCTTGTTGAAAAGGATTAAGGAGAGATATAGCGCAAACTTGGGAAAGTCTTCAGCGAAGCATCGGTACGACTTGAAAAGAACAAAAGAATTAATATGATAAAGAGAAGAGGAATCTTGAAAGAACCACCATAAGAATTGAAAACTATTGAAGAAAAGAGAATGAATCACCAGGAAGAAATAGAAAAAGAACGAAGATGCTTGAGAGAATTTAGATATAAGAGATTGAAGAGATGACAAACTGACTAGAGAATACTTGAACGATGCACCGGTAAGATTTGAAGAATGAGAGCTGAAAGATGAGAATAAATAATTCTGAGATGATGGGCTCCAGAGAATCAAACTGAAAATACTCCTGAATTGCTCCGAATGGATGAAAAGAATTCTCACAATCGAAACAATTATGAGAGGATGGCATCAAGCTTGAACTACACATGTTCAAGAGAACGGAGCAAGATTTAAGAGAAAATCTTCTTCAGTCTTCACATGTTGAGAATGACAATAAGAAAGACCACCACGAATTGTTGAGGCACTCCGGAATAATGAAGAATATAAGGTTTAATCAACGATGAAAAGAATTTGAAAGCAACCTTGGAAGAGGCATCTGACTGATGAAATTCATTCTTACGTCAAACTTCGAAAAGAATTTTGGGAATAACTCTCGGAAAATTAGAAGAGTCAGGTAAGATCCTGGGAAAAGACCTGTGGGTTAGGGCCCACTCAAAAGATACACCGTTGAATGATTTAAAAGAGAGATTGCACCAGTTGAATTAAATAGCTTGAATGAGATTACATCCTCGAAATAGCTTGAACGGATTAGGAATGAAAACACGAATCTCCTGAGATATCTTCAGTACTCCAAAACAAATGAATGGCGATAAGTGGATGATTAAGAGGTGCACCGGCATGAGACAACATTTGAAATGAGGAAAGGATATGATCGACAAAGCTTGAATTGAATCCACCGGAGAAGAAAAGAGAATAAAGAATGATAAACCTGAAGCTCCTGAGCATCTTCACGAGGAAACACCAGATAAGAACATTGAAGGGGAAAATGAAGAGACTTATCATCAATAAAATCGATAGTCGATTTGTTATCTCTGAGTCTTTGAAGAAAAAGGGTGGGAGGGCGGCAAAAACAAAGACAACTTGGATGGATGAAACGAACACCGTTGCAAAGAACTGAGAATTGATCTAGCAAATATTGAAAGGATAGGATTAACTTCAAGAGAAGCACATCGGTTGGAAAAGAATTGACATGACCATCTCGATGATCAAGAACGATTAGCACTCCCATAGAAATATGAGAACACCTCTTAGAAAAATCTATGGAATCAACACTTGACAATGCAACAACTCGAATACCACAACTCGAAACAAAACAAAGGATTTGGCTTGCAGAATAAGCCGGAAACAAACATATGATAGACCCCATATCGTATCATGTGTCTATTGGAAATATATCCTACGAGATACTTGAATTCCCACCTAAAAACTCCCAAAACTTTCTGGTTATGCAATCTGGTGTTGGGGATACAGGGAGGCACAATATATATCACACAACTAACAAGCCCTGCGCTCCAGCTGTATCCATCTGTCAACACATAACCAAGAAAACTCCGGAACTCGTGTACCTCAACCTTCGAAAAGCATCAGTTATACAAGCTATGGCAATACTCCCGAACTCCTGCCCCAGTACTGGGTGGTGTCGAGGTTATCTCACCAACAACTGCGTAAAAGAGATTTTTGATGTTGGCGAATTCAGGTATTCTAGAACTACAACGATAAAATTGTGACGACAACACCTCGGAGCTCAACTCCCTGGGACACTGCCACAACCCCTAAATGTCAGGAGGCACCAAGAATAATGTTCTCGTCACAAGAATATCAGAACGATCCCAAGATACCCGCGTGATCCTAAAAAATCGTGAAATTTGAGGAGATGAAAGACAAAACATCTACGGCAGGAGACCTCACCAGAGCGACGAAGGGACCGAGGAGTAAAAATAATCCTACTCTCGGATATATATATATATATATAATCCTAAGACTCAAAACATTTTTGTTCTAGACTCAACAACATCAGCGATTCGATCAAGCAGGGGGGCTCCTAAGTCAGGGATGGCTCTGATTACCAACTTGTAATGCCCACGATGCGGCTATATCTCCCACGTGTCGAGGCACGACTTAGAGCATAACCGCATTGTGGTTTTGTCGCAATAAGGGTCATCTTCACACAATCCCATGTAATAAACAAGAAACGGATAAATAGAGGGTTGTCTTACAATCGCCACATCACACAATGAACATAAAATTCATACATCATTCAAAGTACACTCATAGTCCAACTACGGAGCACCAAAGGAAACAAGATAACCCAACTGCTAGATCCCCGATCGTCCCAACTGGGCACCACCACTGATCATCAGGAAACGAAGCATAGTGAAAGCACAAGTTCTCCCTGGGTGATTTTGGTAATTAATGTCAACATATCTCTTGTTGTACTAATGCTTTCATCTAGTATGTTTCAGATAAGTTCAACAATGGAGTGACATGGACTAGAGGATGTGGAACCCTTTCGAGATGATAAGGACAAAGGATTGGCTCAAGCTCAAAGCTCAGGACTCTACATTTTCTATTTTTAGTGATCCAAGATCACATTGAGTCCATAGGAAGCCAATACTATTAAGAGGGGAGGAGGTATTCCTTAATGGCTTGCTTGCTCAAAGTGCTTAGTGATATGCTCCACAGCCCTCAACTACTTTCTCAAATCCACATATGTCCCAAACCAAAAGTCAAACTCGGCCCTAGCGAAATTTCCTATCTGGCACCACCGAGTTCTCTTGACATAGCCACTGCCAGAAACCCTAATCAATTCGGTCTTACCGATGGGATCTCGGTCTCACCGAGATGGGCTTGCAAACTCTCTGTTGCCTATTGCATTAGTTTCACTCGCACCGAAATATGCAATCGGTCTCACCGAGTTTGCTTGGCCAACTCTCTGTTTAGCTTATTACCAAAATCGGTCCCACCGAGTTTTTGTAATCGGTCCAACCAAGATAAGGCTTTACCCTAACCATAGCACATCAGTCCCATCGAGTTGATCATGTCAGTCCCACTGAAATGCCTAACGGTCACATTATGAATCAAATCGGTCTGACCGAGTTTTACGATTCGGTCCCACTGAGTTTGGTGATTTGTGTGTAACGGTTAGATTTTGTGTGGAGGATATATATACCCCTCCACCCACTCTTCATTCGAGAAGAGAGCCATCAGAATATGCCTATACTTCCAACACACATTTTCTGAGAGAGAACCACCTACACTTGTGTTGAGGTCAAGATATTCCATTCTAACCACATAAATCTTGATCTCTAGCCTTCCTCAAGTTGCTTTCCACTCAAATCATATTTCTACCAAATCCAATCCTATGAGAGAGAGTTGAGTGTTGAGGAGACTATCAATTGAAGCACAAGAGCAAGGAGTTCATCATCAACACACCATCTATTACCTTTTGGAGAGTGGTGTCTCCAAGATTGGTTAGGTGTCACTTGGGAGCCTCTGTCAAGATTGTGGAGTTGAACCAAGGAGTTTGTACGGGCAAGGAGAACGCCTACTTCATGAAGATCTACCCTAGTGAGGCAAGTCCTTCGTGGGCGATGGCCATGGTGGGATAGACAAGGTTGCTTCTTCGTGGACCCTTCATGGGTAGAGCCCTCCATGGACTCGCGCAACCGTTACCCTTCGTGGGTTGATGTCTCCATCAACGTGGATGTACGATAGCACCACCTATCGGAACCATGCCAAAAATCTCCGTGTCTCCAATTGCATTTGCACAATCCAATCCCATCCCTTTACATTCTTGCAACTTGCATGATGAAAGGATCGATATAGTTGACTAGAGGGGGGGTGAATAGGCAACTAACAATTTTTAGCCTTTTTACCAAAATAAACTTTGCATCAAAGTAGGTTGTCTAGATATGCAACTAGGTGAGCAACCTATATGATGCAACAACAACAAGCACACAAGAAAGCAAGGGAAATAACACAAATAAGCTTGCACAAGTAAAGGTACGAGATAACCAAGAGTGGAGCCGGTGAAGACGAGAATGTGTTACCGAAGTTCCTTACTTTTGAGGGGAAGTATGTCTCTGTTGGAGCGGTGTGGAGGCACAATTCTCCCCAAGAAGCCACTAGGGCCACTGTATTCTCCTCACGCCCTCACACAATGCGAGATGTCGTGATTACTGATACGTCTCCAACGTATCTATAATTTTTGATTGCTCCATGCTATATTATCTACTGTTTTGGACATTATTGGGCTTTATTATCCACTTTTATATTATTTTTGGGACTAACCTATTAACCGAAGGCCCAGCCCAGAATTGTTGTTTTTTGCCTATTTTAGGGTTTCAAAGAAAAGGAATATCAAACGGAGTCCAAACGGAATGAAACCTCCAGGAACGTGATTTTCTCAACAAACAAGACCCAGGAGACTTGGACCCTACGTCAAGCAACCAACAGGGAGGCCACGAGGTAGGGGGGCGCGCCTACCCCCCAACTGCGCCCTCCACCCTCGTGGGCCCCCTGTTGCTCCACCGACGTACTTCTTCCTCCTATATATACCTACGTACCCCCAAATGATCAGATACGGAGCCAAAAACCCTAATTCCACCGTCGCAACTTTCTGTATCCATGAGATCCCATCTTGGGGCCTGTTCCGGAGCTCCGCCGGAGGGGGTATCCATCACGGAGGGCTTATACATCAACACCATAGCCCATCCGATGAAGTGTGAGTAGTTTACCTCAGACCTTCGGGTCCATCGTTATTAGCTAGATGGCTTCTTCTCTCTTTTTGGATCTCAATACAATGTTCTCCCCCTCTCTTGTGGAGATCTATTCGATGTAATCTTCTTTTTGCGGTGTGTTTGTTGAGACCGATGAATTGTGGGTTTATGACCAAGATTATCTATGAACAATATTTGAATCTTCTCTGAATTCTTTTATGTATGATTGGTTATCTTTGCAAGTCTCTTCGAATTATCAGTTTGGTTTGGCCTACTAGATTGATCTTTTTTGTAATGGGAGAAGTGCTTAGCTTTGGGTTCTATCTTGCGGTGTCCTTTCCCAGTGACAGTAGGGTCAGAAAGGCACGTATTGTATTGTTGCCATCGAGGATAACAAGATGGTTTTTTTATCATATTGCATGAATCTATCCCTCTACATCATGTCATCTTGCTTAAGGCGTTACTCTGTTTTCATGAACTTAATACTCTAGATGCATGCTGGATAGCGGTCAATGAGTGGAGTAATAGTAGTAGATGCAGGCAGGAGTCGGTCTACTTGTCTCAGACGTGATGCCTATACACATGATCATACCTAGATATTCTCATAACTATGCTCAATTCTGTCAATTGCTCAACAGTAATTCGTTCACCCACCATAAAATACCTATGCTCTTGAGAGAAGCCACTAATGAAACCTATGGCCCCCGGGTCTATCTTCATCATATTAATCTTCCAATGCTTATTTATTTCCTTTGCTTTTATTTTACTTTGCATATTTATCACAAAAATGCCAAAAATATTATCTTATCATATCTATCAGATCTCACTCTTGTAAGTGACCGTGAAGGGATTGACAACCCCTTATCGCGTTGGTTGCGAGGAGTTATTTTCTTTGTGCAGGTACGAGGGACTCGCGCGTAGCCTCCTACTGGATTGATACCTTGGTTCTCAAAAACTGAGGGAAATACTTACGCTACTTTGCTGCATCATCCTTTCCTCTTCAAGGAAATCCAACGCAGTGCTCAAGAGGTAGCAATTACACTATTGGTGCCCTTGGAAGCGGCGACCAAACCTTTACAAACAAGGTTGGGGCAATCTCCACAACTTAATCGGAGGCTCCCAACAACACCACGAAGCTTCACCACAATGGAATATGGCTCCGCAGTGACCTCAACCATCTAGGGTGCTCAAACACCCAAGAGTAACAAGATCCGCAAGGGATTAGCGGGGGGAATCAAATTTCTCTTGGTGGAAGTGTAGATCGAGGCCTTCTCAACCAATCCCTAGAAAATCAATAAGTTTGATTGGCTAGGGAGAGAGATCGGGCGAAAATGGAGCTTGGAGCAACAATGGAGCTTAGGGTAGGAAGAGGTGGTCAACTCGGAGAAGAAGATACCCCTTATATAGTGGAAAGACAAATCCAATCGTTATCCACTTAACCAGCCTGCGACCTGCGGTACTATCGCACCAGCCAAGCGGTACTACCGCAAGGGCTCATGGTACTACTGCAGCGAGCCGTGGTACTACTGTGGCCATGGCAGGAGCTAGCCCAAGCCTGTAGCAACGAAGCTGGGGCGGTACTGCCGCTCGCGCGGTACTACCGCACCCCCTTGCGGTACTATCGCAAGGCAGGATTGGACCAGCCTAGGAAGGGCGCGGACAAATAGAGAAACATCCATGGCAACTTCCGCTGATTTTCAAACAGTGCAGAAATCCGACACGGTACGACCGCTCAAGGCACGCGGTACTACCGCGCAGGGAGCGGATGTAAAAAATTACATCCGCCCCTAATACCGCTTATGGCGCTGTGCCGGACCAGGACTCACGGTACTACGGCTCCCAAGGAGCGGTACTAACGTGACCACCTGCGGTACTACCGCAAAGGCCTGCGGTACTACCGCAGGGGCCTGCGGTACTACCGTTCCAAAGCGCAGTACTACCGCAAGCCCCACAGCAACACTAGGAATTCTTCTTTTTGCACAAACACAAAAAAACAGAGGATGCTCCAAAGTTCTAAGGGAAAGGCGGTGCAAAGAGGAGTAAACGTGTACGTGACGATTCCTCCCAAACCTTTCCAAAGCGGACCCCCTCTTAATAGTACGGCTTTCCTACGACTCAAATCCACCAAAAAAGGAACGTAGAAAAACGCCGTCTTCGATAATCTTCGAGGGGCTCCTAACCGTCTTGTGCCTAGTAATGAAATATCTGAAATACTCGAGACACATGATTAGTCCACAAATGCATTGTCACCAATCACCAAAACACCTTAGGGGTAAATATGCCCTTACAATCTCCCCCTTTTTGGTGGATTGATGACAATATGGGATTTGCACAAGGGAGAAATAATAGAACATGAGCAAACCATATATCTCTAAAATATAGATGGGTTCCCCTAGATGTGTGCTATTTAGATGAGTGCTTTGGACTGCACGGCACACATACTAGGATCAACACTCCCCCTACATTTTATAGACATGGCATATCTTGCAATAATAATGCTAACACTAAGCACGATAGTAAATAAGAGCATAAACTAAGTAGCACAATATATCATAAGCTCAGTAAGGTGCGATAGATAGAGTGCACATGTCTTACACAATATGATAGATAAGTCTCACAAGCTCAAATAAACTCAAACCAAACCAAAGCAAACAAGGTTCAACAGACCAAACACAAGCGAAGCAAACACGACACGACATGGCAAATCCCTACACTCTTTCCCCCTTTGTCATCGGGACACCAAAAAGGCAGAGAGGACACCTACAACACAAGTGGTGGCTCAAGCGGAGTAGTCGCTCGCACGCTCTTCGTCGGACTCGGCGACGGGGATGGGCTCCTCCTCAGAATCAGTCCACTTGTAGCCTTGCTTTGCCATCCATTCGGCCTCTGGAGTGATGTGCTCCTCGGAGCCGCCAGAAACATCCTCTCCAAAAACATCTTCTTGTCGCAGCGGTGACTCTCCTTGGAGGCAACATGAGTCCAGTACTGCCCCTTGGCCTGCATGTAGAACAAGGCCTTCATCTTGGCCTTCAGCTTCTTAGCCCATGAGGGCTCAGTGGAGGGAGGTGCATATCCAGCAGAGCTGTCCTCAATAGCATTCTCCTCCGCAATCTCCTCCTCATCAATAGCCCTCTTAGCAGCCTCAGCCTCGGCACGAGTAGTAGTGTTAGCCCACTAGGGCTTGATGCGGAGTCTGATGGGGTCATGACGGATCCAGTCGGGGGCCAAAAACTCCTCAGTGGAATAGAGCTTCTCCCAGGTCTTCGATATCAGGAGGAACAGATATGGACCATAGATGGGTACCTTGCGGGTGAACACCGCGAACCGAAGCTCGCACCACATGATCTGTGAGACATCAAGTGGTTGAGTCTGAAAAATGTGTGCCTCCTCACAAATGAGCAACATGTCCACAAGATAGGCATGCCCCTTGTCCTTGTCCCCAATGCATGGAAAAAGGGAGTGATGGAAGATCTGATGCATGATGTCAAGGAACGGGTTGAGCACCCACGTCGACTTGTCATTGGCCAGTTTCTTCTCAACATAGTACTACTGAAGCTTGTCCTTGCTAGCTGACTCAGCGTTGGCATGAGGGCGAACACCAACAGGCGTGTGGAGCCCCTCATCAGGTACTCTGAGCAAATCCATGAACTCCTTCCAAGTAGCAGCCAACTGATGTCCATTGGTCATCCAGGTCATCCGCTGATATTCACTAGTATGGAAATGGACCGAAGCAAAGAACTGGGCCACCAACTCGGTGTCAAAGTCCAGGTGGAAAGAGATCACATCTTCAATGGCAAACTGCTCCACGAGATCCAAGGCCTCACCAAAGTAAGCACGATGCTTCTCATCCCTCATGTGATTCATGTCAATCCAGTGCACATCCACATACATATTCTGCTTGGCCTTGATCACATCCAGGTAAATGAGATTCTATTGCTTGGTCCAGAACAGTTCATTCCCTCTGAAGTTTGCACGAGGATTTGCATAGGGGTTGATCTTCCTTCGAGAAACAAACTCAGTAAGAGGTATCTCATCCATGCCCTTCGATGGTTCCTTGAACTTGCTAGCGGTGATCTTGACATTGCGCTTGGGGGCATTGGAGCCCTCTGGAACATCCTCTTGGTTGCGCAGACGTTTGGAACCCGTGTCGCGGCTTGGATTGGAACAACGAGTAGGGACACCAGAGCCGCGACCTAAGACACACACAAAACACAAACACACACGAGAAGCGAGACGGGTCAAAACAAAGACCACAACAAAACACAAGAAACTAGTAGAAAGTGCATATGGTAATTGCCATGAAGAAGATTTGACAGCAGCGGTAGTACTTCCTGTTTACGCAGTACTAAAAAATTAGTGCCGCTCCTAGTCGCGGTAGTACCGTGCGGTGGCACAGTAGTACCGGGGCTCGGAGCGGCAGTAGAACTTTAGTACCACGGCCCATGCAGTAGTACCACGCTCGAGGAGCGGTAGTACCGCACCTGTTATGCGATAGTACCTCACAGCATCAGATCCGAACGAACTGAATCTGAGAACAACCGCGACAACAAGGCGGTACTATGGTTGATCAAATCTACCACGAGATAACATATCAAGTACACTTTCTACGCATCACTACTCTCCTACATCCTACTCTTGCAAAGATTTGGCCCAAAATCTCAAGAACAACATGCATCTCCCCAAAAACCTAGAAGCGAAAGCACGAACAAAAGAGAGAGAGGGATTTGGGGAGAGACCTTGATCCATGGCAAGAGGAAGTGGTGGGGAACGATCCCACCGGTCGGAATCCGAGGAGAGCGGCCGGGGACGGAGATCCGGCAAGGGTCACCGGCGCCATTCTTGAGCGAGAGAGAGAGACCACGGGGAGAGAAAAGGACGAATGGGTATGGGGGAGTTGGAACTCCCCCTGCCCGCTCTTAACCCCCACGTGCCCTTGGTAGCACGGTAGTACCACACGTCATCGTGGTAGTACCGCCCGGGCGGAAGTACCGCACCAAGGACGGTAGTACCGCTCCCCCAGGTGGCAGTAAAAAATTACTGCCGCGCTGGGTGCAGAAGTATCATGCGCTCCTCACGCGATAGTACCATGGCAGGCCGCGGTAGTACCGTGTCCTCAAGAAGATGCAAGTTTCAAAAAGAAAAGCGAAGCCTTTGCAACCGTCAAGCGAACGGACACACCAAAAGGCTGACACACGAGACAAATCAACCGAGAACGACACGACGAATGAAAGACAAGAGACGAGAAGGAGTAAGACACTCAACACAATCTCTCTAAAGAGAGGGCGGTGGTCGGAGCCACCTATGTTTGAGTCAATTGGTATGTCACCGCGAAGAATTATCCTTGGGCCCATGACCAAAACTCGTCTTTGAAGCACAAGGACCATCAAAAATGGCTAATGTGAAAGAGTTGATTAATTTATGCATAATGGGGGGAGGGAGAGTTCATTGAGAGAAAAACACCCCCCCTATGTCCATGCCTACACCTAAACAAGATAACAAGTAGAGTATGGTGGGGTGTGCACGGGTTCAAGCAACATTGCTCGAATCAATGATATTTAGCTCATGCCTTAAATTGCGAAATCTTGCTTCATCCAAAGGCTTCGTGAAGATATCTGCAAGGTTATCAAGAATGTTGACATAGTTGAGCTTGATGTCCCCTCGCCTAATATGATCCCGGATGAAGTGATACCGAATCTCAATATGCTTCATCTTGAAGTGTTGCACCGGGTTGAGAGAGATCTTGATGGCACTTTCATTGTCACACCAAAGAGGCACTTTGTCACAAATGACACCGTAATCCTTTAAAGTTTGCCTCATCCATAGAAGTTGTGCACAACAACTACCGGTAGCCACATACTCTGCTTCTGTGGACGAGAGAGACATGCAACTTTGCTTCTTGGAAGACAAACTCACCAAAGAGCAACCAAGAAATTGGCACCCTCTGGAAGTTGACTTCCTATCCACTTTGTCTCCCGCCCAATCCGAGTCTGAATAACCTACAAGCTTGAAGTTTGTTCCTCTTGGGTACCATAAGCCAAAGTTTGGGGTATAAGCCAAATATCGAAAGATTCGCTTGACCGCCACAAAGTGACTTTCCTTAGGTGTGGCTTGAAACCATGCACAAATTCCCACACTCAACATGATATCTGGTCTAGATGCACAAAGGTAAAGCAAGCAGCCAATCATGGAGCGATATACCTTTTGATCCACCGCTTTACCATTGGGATCTATGTCAAGTTGGCATTTGACAGGCATAGGAGTGGACGCCGACTTGTCATCACTTAGCTTGAATCTCTTGAGCATGTCTTGAGTGTATTTGGCTTGGTTGATGAAGGTTCCTTCTCTTTGTTGCTTGACTTCGAACCCGAGAAAGAACTTCAACTCTACCATCATGGACATCTTGAACTTGGAGGTCATGAGCGCGGCAAATTCCTCATTGAAAGCTTTGTTAGGGGAACCAAAGATAATATCATCAACATATAGTTGGCACACAAGCAACTCCCCTTTGACCTTCTTAGTAAAAAGAGTGGGGTTGATTTTCCCAATTTCAAAACCACGATCTTGCAACAACTCGGTAAGCTGGTCATACCACGCACGTGGGGCTTGCTTAAGGCCATAGAGTGCCTTATCGAGTTGATACACATGATCAGGAAAGTAGGGATCCTCGAACCCAGGGGGTTGCTTGACATATACCAACTCATTAATAGGACCATTAAGAAAAGCACTCTTCACATCCATTTGTTGTAACTTAAATTATGATGAGAAGCATATGCAATCAACATGAGAATGGATTCAAGGTGAGCAACGGGAGCAAAGGTTTCACCGTGGTCGATACCCTCGAGTTGGGAGTAGCCTTGTGCTACCAAACAAGCCTTGTTGCGAATGATAATCCCATGAGCATCTTGCTTGTTCTTGAATATCCACATGGTTCCAATGACATTATGGTTCCTCGTTGGCCTCGGCACCAATCTCCACACCTTGTTGTGCTCGAAGTTGTTAAGTTCTTCATGCATGGCATTGAGCCAATCCGGATCCTCGAGCACCTCATATACCTTTTGGGGTTCAACACAAGAGACAAACGCGTGATGTTCACAATAGTTTGCTAATTGTCTACGAGTGCTTACCCCCTTTCTTAAGCTTCCAAGTACATTTTTCATGAGATGATCTTTGGTGGATAGCTTGGATGCGATCTTGGCGGCACGATGCTCTAATTCCTCCTCTGGAGAGAGTTGAGGAGTAGTCACTTGATCTTGATCATCTTGAGCATCGTCTTGAGCTCATTCTTGATCTTGAGCTTTCTCTTGACCTTGAAGTCACTTGAAAGGTAGAACTTGACCTTGGGCATCGCTTGGTGATTCAACACCCTCTTGAGGTTGATCTTTCCCTTGGTATTGTTCATGAGGCTGAGGGCCTTCACTTTGTTCTTCGAAAGCGTGTGGGCCTTAAGTTGGTGATGGTTCCACATGAGTGGAACATTGTCCTTCTCCTTCGGCCACAAGGGGATCCTCAATGGGTAGGATAAAACCAACACCCATTCTTCTTATGGTTTGGGGAGGAATTTCATCACCTACATCACAAGTGCCACTTTGCTCCACTTGGGAGCCGTTATTATCATCAAACTCCACGTTACATGTCTCCTCAATAAGTCCTATGGACTTATTGAGGACACAATAAGCATGGGAGTTTGTAGCATAACTGTCGGGGATATACCCTGCGGCGTAAACCGGCCGGAAGTATAACCCGGCCGGACTAGGCGTTTCATTGGTAAACCGCCAGAGGATTGGTGGTTTTGTGTCTGGCGGTTCACTGGTATGACGATTCATGAGCCTGAAGACTCATTGGTGACCCGGCGCGTGTTCTAGATGCATGACAAGGCCCGAGGACTAGCGGGCCGGTTTAGGTTAATGGTGGGCCGGTTTAAGAGGAAAGGCATGAGGAACATTTATCTTACAAGGAGTTAAGACCTGGACTTGTATCCGGTTTGTATTAAGATAGACTAGTCCTAATCCTAATAGGACTCTACATGTAACCCTCCCCTTCAACATATATAAGGAGGGGCAGGGCACCCCAAGAGGGACAAGATTCACAAGTTCCACAAGTTGGACAAGTTAGGTTTAGACAATAGCTCTCGAGATAGAGCACTCTTGTAACCGTGATCACCATCATCAATATCAATGAAGCAGGATGTAGGCTTTTACCTCCACCGTGAGGGGCCGAACCTGGGTAAAACATCGCGCCTCTCGTCCCGTTCAACCCCTCACAAGCTACCACATAGATGCGTTGGCCTCGCGACTAAGTCCTGACACTAAGGACATCTGCCGTGACAATTCCACGATAGTTGGCGCCCACCGTGGGGCCTGCGCACGGTGGTGTTGAGTTCTTGAAGGGATCTCTCCTAGGGATCGAGAAGTTTTGCAGTTTTCCGGATGAAGAAAGCCGGTTCAGAAGGATTTGTATCAGCTTCAAGTTGATCAGTCCAGGTTTAAGATCTGGGATTTAAGGTTTAAAAGAAATTAGGGTGCGTCGAGTACGGCGCTGCCGCTGTCGCATATCGAAAGCACGCACGAGATCAAACCAAGAAAAGGTTCAAAATCACCGACACCGACAGGATTTGACGACTCCATCATCTGAGTCAGGATCAAGTTTGGAAGTTGATTTTTCCTCTGCGGCGTGAAGACCCAGATAATGGACGTGATATGATGGACTCTGGATCCCGAGGGTAATCACGGAGGTACCCCCATGTGGCCTCTGGTGCAGCCACCGGCCGATTCCTGTTCGTTGCAAAAGAAAAAAAAGAAGGGAAAAGGCCCCGACCTCGAGGGAGACCCGGACGTAGAGGAGTCCAACCTGCTACGACTCGGAGAGCCACCTAGGATCCGTAACTTGCCTTGCTCCGCATTTGACTCCAAGCCGCTGGCAGTCTAGGCAAGGGAAGTCACGGTCCAAGGCAGACTAGCTGAACTAAAAACGTATATATTTCCACATGGTTGAAGGAGAAGTATCACGTAGTGGAAGCATGGATTGTGGCAACCAAAAGAGACAAAGCAAATCACAGACAGCGGCAACTCCTGCGTGCAAGGATGAGGGAAAAAACGGAGGGCCACGACCCGGAAACAGATTCTCCACGGGCTCAGACTCCTCTGTTGACCTGCTGTCGTAACCCACCGCTGCCGCCCCGGTTTAAGGTCTCCTAAAATAAAATTCGCCCGGTTTAAGATCTCTTCGAGAGAGTGGTTAAAGCACCGTGAAACTGCCATGGATTATTCAGGGGCGCTATATATATTGATTATCCATCGTCCGGACAAGTCAGGTGATGTTTATCTAAGTTATTTTGTTAACATATTTTTTTTTATAAAGGGAACGATTACTTTCGACCGTATATTTTGTTAACGCAGGACAATTGTTCATTACAAATGGGGCGTTATATTACGGGCACGGAGCACGCGCTAGCGACATTCTGCACCGGCGTTTCGTTCGTGTCATACCACCCGGTGAATGAACGTGAGAAGGTCGCCGTCCTGTTCGCCCAGTTTACATCAGCTTGTCGGGACCGCGCCCGCGATTAACTCGCCCGTCCGAGTCGGTTTATGACACCGGTGCCGATCTCCCCCGTCTGCACCAGCTTACAATGTCGCGGCCGACTCATCTGTCCGAGCTGCCTCTGATGTTGCGGTCGTCCTTGTCGTCCGTCTCTCACGGCCTGGTCTACATCAACATACCGGGTCGCACCTGTCTGCATGAGCTGTTTATTGAGTATGAGAAAGTCACAGCTTGGGTAGCCCGGTTTTTTCTTTCAACAAAATGGAGGCAAATCATCATATACTATCAACCGCCGTCTGCACCGGGTGGTTCAATGGGCAGGCGCACAAATCGCCGCCACTACAGTTTGGTTAACTTCAAATCACCAGTTGGAAGGAACCATTGGCCGAGTTGCTGATACGGCTCATATGGGATCATTTACAACCCGCCGCAGTCACCTCAACCTTCTATGGATTCACATCGTGCTATCAACGCCAATGATATACAGGTTATGCCGGTTTATATCACGGTCAAATATGGAGAATCTCAAGCCAACTCCTCGAGTCACCTTGAGACTTGGGGGCTACGATGACATGACTCAGCGAATATTGCCAGTTTCAGCAAATTTAAGAACCCCAGGACGATGGAGGGAAGGATAACCCGGTCCCGGAGGCTACTTATATTGATGAAAGTTTAAAGGCCGTCAGAAAATTTCCGGCTTAGAAAGTATATGACAGTTATAAAATCCCGGCTCGATGAAGAAGTTTCAGGTCATCAGAAAGGATTCCGGTTTAAAATCCGGCTCAAGGGAAGTCAGTCTGACTGAAGCTCTCAAATATCCGGTTTACAGTCCGGTTCAAGGGAAATTTGTTCTCCCACAAAGCTCTGAAGCGCTCAAATCCGGTTTAACAATGTCTGGTTCAGAAAGGAATTAACTTCTCGCAAGTTCGAGTTTAAAGGCCGTCAGAAAATTTCCGGCTAAAAATGAAGATTCCGGTTTAAAATCCGGTTCAAGGGAAAGATGTCTCCCGCAAAGCTTTGAAGCACTCAATATCCGGTTAAAGATCCCGGTTCAAGAAGAATTTATCTCTGGCAAAAAGTTAAAAATTGCCAAAGACGACCTGTTGCCATGATGCGCGGTTCAAACATGGGTATCCCGCCTTACTGGCCTCACATATTATTGATCACATGGGGGATTCTGCTTCATAAAGCGGGGTCTCTGTTCTTTTACATCATGTGTGGTTACACGGAGTTATTCTAAAGCGGCCTAACGGTTTTGTAACACCCTCGATGCGACTATATCTCCCACGTGTCGAGGCACGACTTAGAGGCATAATCGCATTGAAGGCATATGTCGCAAGTTAGGCAATCTTCACAACATCCCATGTAATATAGATAATAAAAGGGGAGAAAACATAGTTGGCTTACACTCGCCACGTCAATCAAGTACATAAATAACATTACATCATCCAAACACTCATGGCCCGACTACGGCGCCAAACTAAAAGATAACCCAACAAGCGACACGGTCCCGATCACCCCCAACTGGGCACCACTACTTATCATCAGGAAAGGAAACATAGTATCGTTGAGAGTCCTCGTCGAACTCCCACTTGAGCTCAAGAGCGTCACCTGGAGCGGAATCATCAGGCCCTGCATCTGGTGTAATAGTAATCTGTGAGCCACAGGGACTCAGCAATCTCGCACCCCCGCGATCAAGACTATTTAAGCTTATAGGTAAGGCAAGGTAAATATGTGGAGCTGCAGCAAGCGACTAGCAAATATGGTGGCTATCCTGTTCGCAAAAGAGAGCGAGAAGAGGAGGCAAAGCGCGAGCGAGAAACTAGAGGGCAACCTGCGCAAGCATTACTCCAACATCGTGTCCACCTCCCGGACTCCGCCGAGAAGAGGCCATTACGGTAACACACTCAGTTGGTTCATTTTAATTAAGTTAAGGTTCAAGTTATCTACAACCGAACATTAACAAATTCCCATCTGCCCATAACCATGGGCATGGCTTTCAAAAGTTCAAATCCCTGCAGGGGAGTCCCAACTTAGCCCATCACAAGCTCTCACGGTCAACGAAGGAATAGACCTCCTCCCAAGACGTTCCTATCAGACTCGGTACCTCGGTTCTTCAAGACACTTCGACAGGTTAAAACAAGACCAGCAACACCACCCAGATGTGCCAACAAATCCCGATAGGAGCTGCACATATCTCGTTCTCAGGGCACACCGGATGAGCAAGACATCGGGTAGTCCAGCCCAGAGTTGCCCCTGGTAGCCCCTTACATCGCTCGGTTGGACCAACACTTAGAGGAGCACTGGCCTGGGGGGGCTAAAATAAGATGACCCTCGGGCTCCGGAAACCCAAGGGAAAAGAGGCTAGGTGGCAAATGGTAAAACCAAGGTTGGGCATTGCTGGAAAATCTTTAAACAAGGCGAACTATCAAGGGGTTCCCATTATAACCCAACCGCGTAAGGAACGCAAAATCCGGGAACATAACACCGATATGACATAAACTAGGGCGGCAAGAGTGGAACAAAACACTAGGCGAGAGGCCGAGCCTTCCACCCTTTACCAAGTATATAGATGCATTAATATAACAAGATAATATAATGATATCCCAACAAGTAAATAATGTTCCAACAAGGAACGGTCTCCAATCTTCACCTGCAACTAGCAACGCTATAAGAGGGGCTGAGCAAAGCGGTTACATAGCCAATCAACGCTTTGCTAGGACATGGTGGGTTAGAGGTTTGACATGGCAATTTGGGAGGCTTGAAAGCAAGTGGTAGGCATCGTAGCATTGGCATAGCAAAAGAGCGAGCAATCTAGCATAGCAAAGATAGTAGTGATTTCGAGGGTATGATCATCTTGCCTGCAAAGTTGTCAGAGTTGACTGGATCCTCGAAAGCAAACTCAACGGGCTCCTCTTTAGCGAACCCGTCTCCCGGCTCTACCCAAACAAGACAAACAAGCAAATGGAACACAATCACCCACGTGCAAAGCTCAAGCAATATGATGCAAAGATGATATGCGATACGGGATGCATATGCAAGATGCGATAGGGAAAGCATGAACCTGAACTCAACTTGGAAATCCAAGTCTGCCACTGGAAATATGAGATGAAATCGCTTGAAAACGATATAAAGAACGCCGGAATCGGAGTTACGGTTTGGAAATGGCAAGCGATTCAAATATGACCACGTTCTGTGATTCACAGCAAGTAGCCATCTAAATGCAATGAGATGAACATGCTACAGCTTTCAAACATGGCATCAAAATACATGGCAGGGATGCATTCATGATGCTTAACAAAAGTCTAGCACTGAGCTACGGCCAATTCATCCATTAACAGGTTCAAACAAGCAAGGCAAAAATGCATATGGTAAACAGATCTCAGACTTAGTGAAATTAACACTTGTCTGGAATTTCAGATCAGATAACACTCTTCGGAGCAACAAAACTATATGCTACAGGACCTGAACATGGCAAAGTAAAGCATGGCATGGAGATACTCAAAGAGCTTAACAAAAGTCCTTTAGTGACCTTGAGCCAAAAGGGATCAGAAAATACATTTGCAAGCATGTGAACATGGCAAAAACATAATCAGTTCTCAGACTTAGTGAAAACTGGAGCATGCTGAAAACAGATATCAAGTAGGCATGTTTACAAGCTCGATGCACTCACTACAGAGCAAGTCATGACAAGCTAAGCATACACCCATCAAGAATACACAAAATGCAAGCTAGACATGGCAAGAACAATAGCATAGCATGCACGGATCGACTACAACACCCTCGGCAAAATCGCTAACAAGTAGACAATCTGCCCAGATTCACGAAGTAGCAAAAGTAGAGCTCGATTGACTCAAGCTAGGGTGCTCCATAATTGCAAACAAAGACATGGATGGATAGAACACTACAAGATTAACAAAACATCCTTACTGATCATCCTCAAAAGGAGGCACGGATCACTAGGAAACAACATGAACATATGGCCATATGAGATAAACAGCTCAAGGACTTGGTGGAAATGCTAAGTCCCTGAAATCAGCATTACTAAGTGCCTCACTTTGCAAGCTTGTGCTAGTCACCACACACATCACAAAAATACATGGGTTGTACCTCTAGAAAGATGGCAAAACCCTTAACAAAACATATGTAGAGCTCATGGGCATATCATACACACAATAATCATGGCAAAAATAACAAATATCTAAATGGAGCAGCAGATCTGACAATTATCTCAAGTAGCACTCTTCTAACAGCATTTCGGGCATCAAGATGAACTCAAATGAAAATGATGCAATGAGATGAAATGATGTACTCTCTGAGACGAACATTTTGATATGCTATATGCCCAAAACGGATCTACGGATGCAAAGTTATAGCACGATGAACAGGAGCAAATAATCTACAGACTTGGGAGAAAAAGGTCAACCCTAGGGTTTCAATTTCAGATCTGAGATCCGGGGCACGTTTTCGGAGGTTCGCCGGGAAGCTCGAGCCCGCCGGAGAAGAGGCCGGCCGGAACTTGGCGCGGCGCACGCCGGCGCGAGAGGGAGGCGGACGTCGGCAGCGAGAAGCGCGACGGTGGTGGCGGCGAGGTGCGGCTCCTGCCCGGCGAGGAGGGCGACGGGGATGCACCGGTGAGGGCGCTAGGCGGCGGCGCCGGAGACGGGTGGAGGCGGCGGCGCGGCAAGGGGCTGCTGGCTCGGGCGACGAAGGGACAGGCGGCGGCGCGGGGCGACTGGGCCGCGGGGGCCGGCTCCGGGCCTGGCGGGCCCTCGCGGTCGGCGGCGAAGTGGGCGCCGCCCAGGACACATGGTGCGTCGTGGTTGGTCGGTGGCGGCGGCAGACAACGTCCGGCTCCGTCCGGACGTGTCCGGCGGCGGCGGAGGAGATATTTTCTAGGGTTTGGGAGAGGGGATCCGCGAATTTAGAGGAGGGGGTCTATTTATAGGCATAGAGGGAGCTAGGAGAGTCCAAATGAGGTGCGGTTTTCGGCCACGCGATCGTGATCGACCGCTCTAGATGATGGAGAAGGTTTTGGTGGGTTTTGGGCCAACTTGGAGGGGTGTTGGGCTGCAACACACACGAGGCCTTTTCGGTCCCTCGATTAACCGTTGGAGCATCAAACGAAGTCCAAATGGTACGAAACTTGACAGGCGGTCTACCAGTAGTAAACCAAGGCCGCTTGGAAAGTCTCGGTCCAATCCGGAAATGTTTAATCCCCACACACGAAAGAAAGGTAGAAATGACCACCGGAGGAGAACGAAGCGCCGGAATACAAAACGGACAACGGGGAAAATGCTTGAATGCATGAGATGAACACGTATGCAAATGCAATGCACATGATGACATGATATGAGATGCATGACAACGATAACAACACACGGAGACAAAGACCCGAACCCGAGAAAATAAAATAACTTAACGCCGAAAACGGCAAGAGTTGGAATACATATTGGGAAAGTCATATCCGGGGTGTTACAGGTTTACCCCTTGAGTTAGCTTTTCAAAAGCATCATGTTATATCACTTGGGGGCTTGGTCGTGTCCGAACCAATGCAATACCTCTTGATAGGCGAGAGCCACCAGATCACTTGGGGACTTGGTCACGTCTGAACCAGTCATGCCTCTTGATCGGCCTAAGGCCACAGAATCACTTGGGGGCTTGGTCGAACCCGAACCATTGCCATGCCACTTGATCGGCATAAATGCCATGGTTTCATTTGGGGGCCTGGCTGACTTGAACCATAGCTACACCTATCAGGAGCTTGGTCGTGTCCGACCATGGTAACGCCATCTGATCAGCTCAAATAAGCCTCTTTTTGCAAACGGTTTTGTCATTGCCATTGCTTCACATTTTTCTTTGAAAGATATTTCTTTCTTTTTATTGCGTTTTTTTAAACGACAAAGTTTTAAACCGGTTCAAACTATCAATTACAAATTGACGGAACACAGTCAAATCTCAATCCGGAGACTATCTGCCCGGTTTGATTTTCTGTTACCATCCTATTATGGAGTAAACCGGTGTTTATCAACCCGGCTCGGCTTTCAACTACAAGTTGTCAGTACACGATCAAATTATAATCCGGAGACTATCAGCCCGGTCTGGTTTGACTACAAGTTGCCAGTATTATATATGGTTAAACCGGTGTTTATCACAACCCGGTATGGTTTTATCATAAACCGGCACAATATGAAAGGAGTTATCATTACTCAAGATTGGGGTTATCACTCTTACTACAAAAGTTGGTAAAACCAACAATGTGATTCAATGTCACAGGACACTTTAAACTTGTTGTATGCAGAAACAGGTTGAATAAAGTATGACGATAAATTATCCGGTGTTTATTAAAACGGCCTGGCTTTCGACTATAAGTCGCCAGTATATATTTGGATTGCGCCATTGGAATCATGCGCTCATAAATCATTGGGTTATATTATTCAAATAGCCAAACTTGGCTGAATTTCCATTATGATGTTGAATGAATAAGATTTTCATACCGGATTATGTTATCTTGAATAGCCAACATGGCTGGATTTTATTATGGTTATTAATAACAGGTATTATTGAGGTTTTCAAAGTCGCTTTAGCGCAATGGCTATTATATTGTCAATGGATATGGTTTATTTTACAATTGAAGGAATAGTCCCGAGTCGCTGTAGGCTCACGACCCGGCACTTCGGGGCTACATTATTCAACTGAAGATTATATCAAATATGCAAGTCTCATGTCGCTGCAAGCATGCACCATGACACTTGGGGGCTAATGCAAAGTCATTTTTTGCTCACCTTATTGAAGACCCGACTCATCACATTGTAATGAGCCGTCCCTTGGGGGCTACCAATTGCCTCTATCAACAATTTAAGGTACAAAGCTTTTTATCCATTACATTGAAGGGTCCACTGCTCAGTTGGTAAAGCACAAGGCTCTTAACCTTGTGGACGTGAATTCAAGCCCCATGATGGGGGTTACATCATATGATGTTATTTTCATTGAAGAATATATCAAAATCCCAGCTCAATATTATCTTACTGAGCCGGCCCTTGGGGGCTACACATTGTTGTTCAAAGTTTACAAGATTATATTTACAAAGTCCCTGCTCATTATTGCATAATGACCCGACCCTTGGGGGCTACACTGGTTGAAGTTTTTATGAGCATCAAGCAATTACAAGTCCCAGGTTGCTGCAAGCATGACAACCCGGCACTTGGGGGCTACATATGTGGAATACTCAATTCTGACTAGTGACTAGGATGAACAACATGGATTTCTTCAAAATTGGTAACATTTATATTGAAGCAAGTCTTAAGCCATCACTTCGTTCTGCTCAAGATTTGGGGGCTACAGGTATTATATTATTATCGAACAAATATTTTCAAATTCTCTATTTGAGCAAACCAGATTGACCCGGCGTCACCAATCATTATGACCCTGTGGCTGCAACCCGGCGTCATCAATAATCATGAACCGGCGTTGGCAGCAATCATAACCCGGCGTCTATCAACGGTCATGACCCGATGCCATCAATATTTATAAACCGGCCATTTTGGTAATGTTAAACTGGCAAGTTTTACATCTTCAAACCGGCTGAATATCAGATAAGTATTTCAAGACCCATATTTCTTAAACCGGCGCTTTGGGAGCTAAATCAAAGGAGTTATTCTTCACAATATTTCTGTGACAAACTAATGTCGGCAAATTGATTATGAAGCTGGTCTGTTGACCAGGACTTCCCAGAAGGAGGAAATAACAAGGACTTAAGGGTGATCAGGTACCGGTTTACAAGAATTCTTAACCCGGAGCACAACCAGTCAAATTTGTTCTTGTGTTTATTTTGCAGCATAAGTTTACCATGGATAAATCCAAGCTAAACTCGGGGGCTAATGTTGGGGATATACCCCGCAGCGTAAACCGGCCGGAAGTATAACCCGGCCGGACTAGGCGTTTCATTGGTAAACCGCCAGAGGATTGGCGGTTTACGTGTCTGGCGGTTCAATGGTATGACGATTCACGAGCCTGAAGACTCATTGGTGACCTAGTGCATGTTCCAGATGCATGACAAGGCCCAAGGACCAGCATGCCAGTTTAGGTTAATGGTGGGCCGGTTTAAGAGGAAAGGCATGAGGAACATTTATCTTACAAGGAGTTAAGACCTGGACTTGTATCCGGTTTGTATTAAGATAGACTAGTCCTAATCCTAATAGGACTCTACATGTAACCCGCCCCTTCAACATATATAAGGAGGGGCAGGGCACCCCAAGAGGGACAAGATTCACAAGTTCCACAAGTTGGACAAGTTAGGTTTAGACAATAGCTCTCGAGATAGATCACTCTTGTAAC
The DNA here is from genome assembly GCF_002162155.2 of Triticum dicoccoides. Lineage (NCBI taxonomy): Eukaryota > Viridiplantae > Streptophyta > Magnoliopsida > Poales > Poaceae > Triticum > Triticum dicoccoides. The sequence continues at coordinate 450,284,518 of NC_041386.1, forward strand.
CGTGATCATCATCATCAATATCAACGAAGCAGGATGTAGGCTTTTACCTCCACCGTGAGGGGCCGAACCTGGGTAAAACATCGCGTCTCTCGTCCCGTTCAACCCCTCTCAAGCTACCACATAGATGCGTTGGCCTCGCGACTAAGTCCTGACACTAAGGACATCTGCCGTGACAATTCCACGACAATAACCAACAAATATGCCCTCATGAGCTCTAGCCTCAAATTTAGACAACCGAACACCTTTCTTGAGAATGAAACACTTACACCCGAACACCCGGAAGTACTTGAGGTTGGGCTTGTTCCCAGTGAGTATCTCATATGGAGTCTTGTTCAAGCCTTTGCGGAGGTAGAGCCGATTGGATGCATGACACGCGGTGTTGATGGCTTCGGCCCAAAAGTTGTATGGAGACTTGAACTCTGCCATCATGGTCCTTGCCGCATCCATCAACGTCCGGTTCTTCCTCTCCGCTACACCATTTTGTTGAGGGGTGTAAGGTGCGGAGTATTGATGCTTGATCCCCTCATCACTAAGAAACTCATCCAAGGTGTAGTTCTTGAACTCGATGCCATTGTCTCTTCTTATTGTCAAGATCTTTGCATTGTGTTGACGTTGAGCTTCATTTGCAAAGTCAATGACGGTTTGTTGGGTCTCACTCTTCCTCTTGAAGAAATATACCCAAGTGTATCTTGAATAATCATCCACAATCACCAAGCAATACTTCCTACCCCCAAGACTATCAAAAGATGGAGGCCCAAAGAGATCCATGTGAAGGAGATCCAAAGGCCTCTTCGAGTAAATGATAGTCGTGGGAGGGTGAGCCTTTTCATGTAGCTTTCCTTCGATACAAGCACTGCAAGCACGATCTTTGGCAAAACTAACATCTGTTAGTCCATGGACATGGTCCCCCATGAGAAGACTTTGCAAAGATCTCATATTGACATGGGCTAAACGGTGATGCCAAAGCCATCCCACGTCAACTTTAGCCATTAGGCATGTCACGGTCTTAGTGAGTCGCTCCGAAAAGTTAATCACATAGAGACCGTTTTCGACATGCCCAACAAAGGCTACTTTAAGAGTCTTGCTCCACAAGAGGGCCACAGTATCAACATCAAAGAAGGTGGCAAAACCCATGAGTGCTAGTTGACGAACGGAAAGTAAATTGTATGCAAGGGACTCAACAAGCATGACCTTCTCGATCGTAAGATCATGAGAAATGACAACCTTGTCAAGTCCCAATACCTTAGAGGACGAGGCGTCACCCCACTCGGTGTTGGTGGGCATGGATGGAATCTTTGGCATGTTCACCACCAAGTCCTTGCTTCCGGTCATATGATTAGTAGCTCCACTATCGAGCAACCATGATCCCCCATCGGAAGCAAACACCTACAAGAGATCAATGCTTGGTTTTAGGTACCCATTTTGTAATGGGTCCTTTGATGTTAGTAATAAGGGTCTTAGGAACCCAAATAGACCATTAAATGTACTCATAAGGAGAACCAACAAATTGGGCATAAACATGCCCATCACTAGCACGGCACAACACATAAGAAGGGTTAAAGTCGCCGGCTTTGTTGGGAAGGGAAGCGTTTCCCTTCTTGGCATCACTACCCCTCACGGTGTTCTTCTCCTTCTCCTTAGTAGCACCCTCTCCCTCATTCACAAAGGTTTGCTTGAGAGGAGGAGCTCGTTTGGCCTTGTCATTCTTCTTCTTGTTCTTGGACTTGGGCATGTACCCAATCCCTTCTTTGGCCACAACTTCCTTTTGCTTGCTCAAAAGGTCGTTGAGATTCTTCTCGCCTTGTATGCAAGACACAAGACCTTTCTCAAGTTGCTCCTTCAACTTAGCGTTCTCCTCAACAAGATGCACATGCTCACAACATGGGTTAGTAGCATTTGCATTATCAATTAACATCATATGAGGAAAAGTGGCTTTCTCCTTGGTTAGCTTTACTTGAAGTTGATCATGAGACTCTTTGAGGCTAGCATGATCACCCTTCAAGACCTTGTGAGCCTTCTCAAGTAAGTCAAACTCCTCTTTGAGTCTAGCAAGATCAACCCCAAGCTTGGCCTTCTTGGAGTTTAGCACACGAGAAACAACAAGAGCATGATCCAAATATTTCTTTAACTTAGCGTGATCAACGTTGTGTGACTCCTCAAGAGCCAAACGAAGACCACGCTCTTCCTCAAGAGCATTGGACAGATCCAAAATCTCATTGGCATAGTCACGACTATGCCCCTCCATCTTGGAGATAGTATCTTCGTGAGCCTCGATCATGTCATTGGCTTCACCAAGTTGTTCCAAGAGAGCAACGAAGTGCTTCTTGGATTTACCCTTGAGTTTACCCATAAAGGACTCAAACTCATTCTCCTCCACATTAGATCCCTCATATTCATGAATGGAATCCGTCAAAGAAGGATTATTAATGATGGCAGTTTTGATGTTGGGGGTTACCTTGTTGGTAGCTTTAGCCATGCGGCACTTGGCGGTGATGTTCTCATTGGGTGAGTCAAAGAGTGACACCCGTGGAGTTGTCGCAATGGCAACGGAGGCCATGGCAACCGACTCACCATCTTCATCATCATCATCCTCCTCATTGTACTCTTCTTGTACCACCAATGCCATGGGAGGAGTCTTCTTTGGTGAAGTTGCTCTTGTTGGGGAAAGACTTGACTTTGTCCTTTCGGATGAGCTTGCCACCATTGTCTTCCCTCTTCTCATAAGGGCATTCCGCAACGAAATGACTCACATTGCCACAATTATAGCAAGTCCTCATACATTGCTTGACCTTCACGCCACTTGAGTTGTTCTTGTTGAAGTTGGGCCTTGAGTTCCTCTTGCTCCCAAATCGCCTTGAAGCAAGAGCCATGTGTTCATGATAGGCATACTTTATATCTTCGGGGTTGCTCTCCTCTTCTTCCTCTTCGTCCTCTTCTTCCACCCTAACCTTGGCTTTTAATGCAAGGTTGGGCTTCTTTGCTCTTTGAGAACGTAGCACCGCATTGTCGGTGGTTTTGTCCAAGATGCTCATAGCAACAAACTCATCCAACACTTAACTTGAGGACAAGGTGTGGAAGTCCGACCTTTGACGAATGACGGAGGACATGGCCTTGTGGTAAGGCATCATTGCCTTGAGGAATTTGCGCTTGATCCAATTGTCATCTGTATCCTTGCTCCCATGATCTCGGAGTGAGACCGCGAGTTTGGTTACTCTCCAATAAAGCTCACGAGGTTCTTCATCTTCTTTCATTGCAAACTCATCGGCTTCATCTTTCACCACTTCATAGTTGGAGCGTTGAATGCTTGCGCTTCCCCTGTAGAGGGAAACAACTTGGTGCCATGCATCTTTGGCCATGGCAAAGGTGCGGAGGTGAGGAAGATCTTCGGGTGGAATTGCGTCTTGGATGATGAAGAGAGCATTCTCATTGAATTGATTATCCGCGGCTTCTCTAGGAGTGAAGTTGCTTCGGTCATGCGGATAGAAACCTTCTTCAATGATTCTCCAAAGATTAGTATTCACATGATTTAAATGACGCTTGAAACGATAGAACCAAGAATCAAAGTCCTCATTTTCGACAATCTTAGGGGGAGGACCAGCATGATTCAAATGAGTGGAAGGAGTCGCTCCACCATAAAAAAGTGGAGGTTCCACATGGGCAAACATGACGGTGCCATTTTTACCACTAGAAGAAGGAGCCTTTTCACTCGTAGCTTCCCCCTTGTCAGAGTTAGCATCCGTCACCTTGTTAGTGGGATCACTCACTATAAACGGTGCGGTGGATAGTTTAAGCCCTTCTATGAATTTATTAAACATGCCTTCGACCTCGGTCATCATGGAGGTTTTCAATGTTTCCAAATCCACATTGTATTCCTCACGAGGGACTGCGGTTCCCCCATCGCCCGTAGACGAGATCGGATTCACACCGGTGTGCTCCTCCACACCGTCTATGGTGCCAACCATACTCTTCGGACGACAAAGTCCTTAGTAAAGAGACGAGGCTCTGATACCAATTGAAAGGATCGATATAGTTGACTAGAGGGGGGTGAATAGGCAACTAACAATTTTTAGCTTTTCTTTACCAAAATAAACTTTGCGTCAAAGTATGTTGTCTAGATGTGCAACTAGGTGAGCAACCTATATGATGCAACAACAAGCACACAAGAAAGCAAGGGAAATAACAGAAATAAGCTTGCACAAGTAAAGGTACGAGATAACCAAGAGTGGAGCCGGTGAAGACGAGGATGTGTTACCGAAGTTCCTTCCTTTTGAGGGGAAGTACGTCTCCGTTGGAGCGGTGTGGAGGCATAATGCTCCCCAAGAAGCCACTAGGGCCATCATATTCTCCTCACGCCCTCACACAATGTGAGATGCCGTGATTCCACTATTGGTTCCCTTGGAGGCAGTGACCGGACCTTTACAAACAAGGTTGGGGCAATCTCCACAACTTAATCGGAGGCTCCCAACAACACCACGAAGCTTCACCATAATGGAATATGGCTCCTCCGTGACCTCAACCGTCTAGGGTTCTCAAACACCCAAGAGTAACAAGATCCGCGAGGGATTAGTGGGGGGAATCAAATTTCTCTTGGTGGAAGTGTAGATCGAGGCCTTCTCAACCAATCCCTAGAAAATCAACAAGTTTGATTGGCTAGGGAGAGAGATCGGGCAAAAAAGGAGCTTGGAGCAACAATGGATCTTAGGGTAGGAAGAGGTGGTCAACTCGGAGAAGAAGACACCCCTTATATAGTGGAGAGACAAATCCAACCATTATCCACTTAACCAGCCCGTGACCTGCGGTACTACCGCACCAGCCAAGCGGTACTACCGCAAGGGCTCACGGTACTACCGCAGCGAGCCGCGGTACTACCGTGGCCACGGCAGGAGCTAGCCCAGACCTGTAGCAACGAAGCTGGGGTGGTACTGCCGCTCGCGCGATACTACCACGCCCCCTGGCGGTACTACTGCAAGGCAGGATTGGACCAACCTGGGAAGGGCGCGGACAAATAGAGAAACGTCCGTGGCAACTTCTGCTGATTTTCAAACAGTGCAAAAATCCGACATGGTACTACCGCTCAAGGCACGCGGTACTACCACACAGGGAGCGGATGGAAAAGATTACATCCGCCCCTACTTCCGCTTATGGCGTTGTGCCGGACCAGGACTCATGGTACTAGGGCTCCCAAGGAGCGGCACTACCATGACCACCTGCGGTACTACCGCAAAGGCCTGTGGTACTACCACAGGGGCCTGCGGTACTACCGCTCCGAAGAGCATTACTACCGCAAGCCCCAGAACAACAACACTAGGAATTCTTCTTTTTGCACAAACACGAAGAAACGGAGGATGCTCCAAAGTGCTAAGGGAAAGGCGGTGCAAAGAGGAGTAAACGTGTACGTGACGATTCCACCCAAACCTTTCCAAAGCGGACCCCCTCTTAATAGTACGGCTTTCCTACGACTCAAATGCACCGAAAAAGGAATGTAGAAAAACATCGTCTTCAATAATCTTCGAGGGGCTCCTAACCGTCTTGTGCCTAGTAATGAAATATCTGAAATACTTGAGACACACGATTAGTCCGCAAATGCATTGTCATCAATCACCAAAACACCTTAGGGATAAATATGCCCTTACACATGATTTACTTTCCTCTGCTCATATACTCTTGTCATGCTTGCTTGATATGTATTGTGAATGTTTGAGGTTGTGCTAAAACTCCACTTCAACTTAAAGAATTTAAAAATTGCAACTTTCCTTGCTAAGTGTCTATTCACCCCCCTCTAGACACCTCTTCTCGATCCTTTCAATTGGTATCAGAGCATTGGTCTCCATTGCTTTGGTTTAAACACCTTTGGAGGAAGATGGGCGAGTCTACGTTGGGGAGTCTTAGACGTAGAGTGCCTATTCTTGATGGAGAGTACTTTCATGAGTGGAAAAATGAGATGCTCGAGATTTTCAATGAATATCATTTGACCAAGTACATTACTACTCCTTGTGCTCGCATTGTTGATCCCTTGCATCCCACACCCGATGAGGATCTTGACATGATTCGCAACCTTAGAACTGTTAATCTTATTACAAGAGGTTTGCCTAGAAATTTGCTTGGTTGCTTGCCAACTCTTGATTGTGCCTACACCATATGGAGATTCCTTGAGGAACATTTTCCAAACTATTCCTTGAAAAACTTAGATGAGATTCTTCATAAGTCTATTGCCTTTAGTAAGATGAGTTCCAATTATCCCAAATTTGGTGATTGTTTCTTTGAGCTTACAAATATTACGAGTGCCAAAGGAGATGTTGGAATCATTAGCAATATCATTTCCAAAGTCATTAGAATTCATAGAGATGAACATTGTCATGGTCATACTTCTAATGAATCACTCTCTCTAGGAATTGATCCACCACATGATGATGTTGAACATGGATACTACGATGATGATGATGGTAGTGACTATGATATTGATGATGCAATGAGACACTTTGATCTTATGGCTAATCTTCACGGCTACATGGCCGGAGGAAAGGAATGGGTTCTTGATAGTGGGTGTACCGATCATATGACTGGAGACAAAGATATGTTTCGTGAGCTTGCTAAAAACGACGGCCCTCGAAAGTATGTCACTTTTGGTGATAACTCAAAGGGTAAGGTGGTTGGCCTTGGTAAGGTGGCCATCTCACATGATAGCTCCATACAAAATGTTATGCTTGTTGAATCTCTTGGCTACAACTTACTTTCCGTATCTAGACTTGTTGACTTTGGTTTCAATGTCCTATTTACTGAAGTAGACTGCCAAGTGTTTCATAGAGATAATCATAAAATGGTCTTTACTGGTACACGAAGAGGTGATCTTTACATTGTTGATTTCACTAAAAAGGCTCAACCTAGAACTTTCCTAATTGCTAAATCCTCGAAAGGTTGGTTGTGGCATAGAAGGTTAGGTCATGTGGGCATGCGAAATCTTGATAAGCTTATTAAAGGTGATCATATCCTTGGAGTAAAAGATGTTATATTTGACAAGGATAGACTTTGTAGTGCTTGTCAAGCAGGAAAACAGGTTGGAGAAAGCCACCCCATGAAGAACATTATGGCCACAAGAAGGCCGCTCGAGCTACTTCATATGTATGTTTTTGGTCCCAATGCCTACAAGAGTCTCGGTGGTAACTCATTCGGTCTAGTTATACTTGATGATTTTTCAAGATTTACGTGGGTGTTCTTTCTTGATGATAAATAAGTCCAAAAGATCTTCAAGAACTTCCCTGGGAAGGCCCAAAATCAATTTGAAGTGAAGATCAAGAAGGTTCAGATCGACAACGGAATGGAGTTCAAGAACGCAAATGTGGATACCTTTCTTGACGAAGAAGGGATTTCACATGAGTTCTCGGCTACGTACACGCCTCAACAAAATGGAGTTGTTGAGAGGAAGAACCGAACTCTTATTGATATGGCGAGGACGATGCTTGATGAGTACAAGACTCCAAAGCACTTTTGGGCAGAAGCCGTTGAGACAGCTTGTCATGCAACAAATCGCTTGTATCTTCACGAGCTACTTGGCAAGACGGCATACGACCTCCTCACCGGTAACAAACCCCAAGTTGGATACTTTCGAGTATTTGGCTCAAAGTGTTACATTCTTGATAAGCATCATCGTTCTAAATTTGCTCCTAAATCTCAAGAAGGTTTCCTACTTGGTTATGGCTCAAACTCTCACACTTACCATGTCTACAACAATTTCACCCGAAAGGTTGAAGAGACGGTAGATGTGAAGTTTGATGAATCTAACGGCTCACAAGTAGAGCAATTGCCAATTGATGTAGGAGATAAAGATCCTTCGGAAGCAATCCAAGACTTTTCTATTGGCAAGATCCATCCAACGGAGGTGAAGGAGAGTACCTCGTCTGTCCAAGTGGAAGCTTCTACTTCAGGACAAGGTGAACCAAGAGTCGACATGAAAGCATCCACGAGTGGGACACACCAAGATGAAGAAAGCGAGGAAGTACACCAAGATGAACCTCATCAACCTTCCTCTCCACCACGACAAGAGAACTACAACATCAACAATGAAGAAGGCCAAGAAGAAGGACAAGATGATGAAGAATATGTTCCACCCCAAGCAAAACAAAAGCTCTCACGAGTTCGAGCAAGAGACGCTAGAGACCATCCCGTCAAGCAAATCTACAATGATATCCAAGCCGAGAGAATCATTCGCTCTAAATCTCGTTTGGCTAATTTTTGTGAACATTATTCATTCATCTCTAGTATTGAACCTATGAAGGTTGAAGAAGCATTGGAAGATCCGGATTGGATAAACGCCATGCATGAAGAGCTACACAACTTTGAGAGAAATCAAGTGTGGACATTGGTCGAGAAGCCCGACAACAACCACAACATCATTGGTACCAAATGGGTGTTTCGCAACAAGCAAGACAAAGATGGTAAATTCGTCCGCAACAAAGCTCGTCTCGTCGCCCAAGGCTACACTCAAGTCGAAGGTATGGACTACGGTGAGTGCTGGTGTCAAAACCGGCGGATCCCGGGTAGGGGGTCCCGAACTGTGCGTCTAAGGCGGATGGTAACAGGAGGCAGGGAACACGATGTTTTACCCAGGTTCGGCCCTCTTGATGGAGTAAAACCCTACGTCCTGCTTGATTTATTCTTGATGATATGAGTATTACAAGAGTTGATCTACCACGAGATCAGAGAGGCTAAACCCTAGAAGCTAGCCTATGGTATGATTGTATGTTGTCCTACGGACTAAAACCCTCCGGTTTATATAGACACCAGAAAGAGCTAGGGTTACACAAGGTCGGTTACAAAGGAGGAGATATACATATCCGTATTGCCTAGCTTGCCTTCCACGCCAAGTAGAGTCCCATCCGAACACAAGACAAAGTCTTCAATGTTGTATCCTCATAGTCTAACAGTCTAGCCAAAGGATATAGTCCGGCTATCCGAAGACCCCCTAATCCAGGACTCCCTCAGTAGCCCCTGAACCAGGCTTCAATGACGATGAGTCCGGCATGCAATATTGTCTTCGGCATTACAAGGTGGGTTCCTCCTCCGAATACACCACGGAAGAATTTGAATACAAGGATAGTGTCCAACCCTGCAAAATAAGTTCCACATACCACCGTAGAGAGAATAATATTTCCACAAATATAATTTGCTGACTTGTTTTGGCAACATGACATTAAGCCATGGCCCGGTGATTATTCGAACCGTTTCCTTTAACTAGCCCTGCACATAGCGCGAGGCAGTTTTTTGACACGTCTTGTCAAAGCAGAGATCGTGTCCCCCTTATTACGGGATTCTCATCAATATGGGCGTGGGTAACCCAACCGTGCCTAGGACTCCTAGATTTTAGGCAAGTCCCAAACGGCCACTAGGAGGACGCTTGATATTCACCCTCTTTATAAAGGGACAAGGCTTTTACTTTTTTCCCTCCCGTGCTCAATCGAATCCTTCCCCTGCCTCGAGTTCTAACACCCAAAGCCCAGGTCAAGTGCTTCGGACCTTCAATCATGTCCGGATCCAGCCTTCAAGGCCGGCGGATGCCCTCCTCCGTTACGGAAGAGGATATCAAGAAGTTGAGGGAGGCCAGATACCTGACTGCCGAGGTTTCGCATCGGCTGCCTGCCCGAGGGCAGGTCATCCCAACTCCCGAACCCAACGAGAACGTTGTGTTCGTCTCCCACTTCCTCCGAGGTCTAGGCCTCACTCTGGATCCCTTTGTTAGGGGTTTGATGTTCTATTACGGGCTAGATTTCCACGATCTAGCCCCGGACTCCTTTCTCCACATTTTGGCATTTATTGTCGTATGTGAGGCCTTCCTCCGCATTACCCCTCACTTAGGCCTGTGGCTCAAGACCTTCGACGTGAAGCCGAAGATGGTCGAGGGGCAGCATGTAGCGTGCAGAGGCGCATTAATAAGCAAGATCGCTGGACCTCCATGGCCAAAGGGTTCCTTTCCAGAGGTGTCCGGATTATGGCAACGGGAGTGGTTTTACATCACAGCTCCCAGAAGTGCCAAGTGGGTGGCTACCCCTGCTTTCCGCTCGGGCCCTCCACCACAACTGATGTCATGGATTAGCAGAGGGATGAGCTGGGGTCCAGCCAAGGATGTGCCTATACTGCAAAGCCGCATTCAAGATCTCTTCGAAAGAGATTTTAGTCTGGTTACGGTGATGCAAGTTATGCTAGTTCATCGAGTCCAGCCTTGCAAATGCCGGCCCCTCCGCATGTGGGAGTTCAACCCAGAAGGACCGCGCACTATTCAGAATTTCCTCGGCCTGACGCACGAGGATATGTATATGTCGGATTTCGGGTTCCGGCAGACCCTTGAGGTTCAAACACTAGGGTGCGCGCGAAGATTTCGCCTCCTACCTACCTGCACCCCTCCGCCATGCCAAGATCTAAACTATGGAAAGAATGACACAGGAGACACAGGGTTTATACTGGTTTGGGCCACCGTTGTGGTGTAATACCCTACTCCAGTGTGTGGTGTGGTGGATTGCCTCTTGGGCTGCTGATGATGAACAATACAAGGGAGAACAGCCTCGCGAGGGTCTGTTCTTGGCTTGGGCGACGAACTGCTCGGAGGAGTTCAATCCCCCTTCTCTCTCTCTACCTCCAGCTAACTGACCCCTTGCTATGCGGGTGGCTGGTCCTATTTATAGAGGCCCTGGTCCTCTTCCCAAATATCGAGCGGGAAGGGAGCCAACATTGGTGGGCTAATTTGAAGGGGGGCAACAAGTATCAGCTATCCTGACAAAAGTAGTCTTCGCCTGCGCAAAGCTCTGGTGATGACGTCGTCTTGGGCTCCACGGTGACCTCCGTCTCGTAGTCCTCCAATAAAACCCACTGCGGAACGCCTTGCCGACGAGGGTCCGTGATGATGAATGATGTCCGCAGTCTCCGCCGTGTATATCTTCCAGTAGTTTCTTCCCTTGCTCCCTGGAGATGCAGCGCGGGGAGACATTGTTTGGTCTCTTCCGGTAGAGCTCTCCATCTTTGATGCAGTATGCCGTGGCCTGGCGTGCCACTCGCTCTGCTTCGTCCTCCTTCTCTGGCAGGGTCCCTTGCATTAGGTAGCTCCGGAGCTCCGCGATCCAACATCCCTCCTGAGGTTCCACCGTCAGGAGCAGGCGTGCTCCCGAGGCCGGGCCACAGGCCGGAGCTCCTCCCGGGGCTGAGCCGTGTTTGATAATGACGGCAGGGCTGAAGGCTTGAAGAGCCGCTCCTCGAAAACGCTAGGCTCCTGAGGTAACTGCCTGGACGCGCGTTTGGCGATGTCACCGGCTTCCTGATTGGTGCCACGGGGCACATGCTGCAACTCCAACCCCCAGAACTGCTTCTCCATCCTGCGGACTTCCGCAAGGTAGGCTTCCATGTGCTCATCCTTCGGCTCGTACACCTTGTTGGAGAAGTTGACAAGGAGCTGCGAATCGCCCTTGATGGTGAGGCGTTTCACCCCCAAGGCAGCTGCGGCCTTCAAGCCTGCTATTAAACCTTCATACTCCGCTATGTTGTTGGAGACCTTTTCACCTTGCTGGAAACAGAGCTGCACAGCGTAATAGAGCTTGTCCTAAGTGGGCGATATAAGCACCGCCCCAGCCCCAGTGCCGTGCCTGGAGAACGCCCCATCGAAGTACATGACCCAGCCTTCTGGCGCCTCGCTTCCTGGGGACAGGGACCGATCCTCGTCGGCCTTGAGGCCTGGCGCCTCCGTCCATTCTGCCACGAAATCTGCCAACGCTGCTCCCTTGATGACTCTGGTCGTGCTGAATTCGAGCTGAAACGCTTGCAGCTCTATGTTCCACTCAGCGACCCTCCCAGCTGAATTGGGGCTCCTGAGCACTCTATCCAGGGGGTATGACAAGACGACCTTGATGGGGTGACCCTGAAAATAGTGCCGCAACTTGCGCGAGGCCACCAGTAGCGCGAGGAGGAGTTTCTGAGGCATGGGGTACCGTGCCCTTGCATCCCGCAACACCGTGCCGACGAAGTACACTGGGTGCTTAACGAGGTGGAGTGCGTCAGTGCTAGTGGCTCCCTTCGGAGACCTAGGCGCCTCTTGAGGCAATGAGGACTCCTGAGACTGGCCATCTGGGAGTGGGGCCTCTTCCGCTTCCGGTGCGCCCCTCTGTGACGGCTGATCCTCCTCAGCCGCTATAGCGGTTTCTGTGGGCCTTCCCCGTTCCTGTTCCGCCTCGTCCCGGGCCGCTACTGCGGTTTTGATTCGACGGTCCTCTCTGACTGCCACCAAGGCTGCGCTGCCGGAGTAGGGAGTGGCGGCGAGGTAAAGCACCAGGGGCTCTTGAGGGCGCGAAGCCACCATGACCGGTGGATTGGTCAGGTATCTCTTGAGATCCTGGAACGCCTTGTCGGCCTCGTCAGTCCACTCGAAGGGCCCCTTTTTCTTCATTAGCTGGAAGAAAGGTAGCGCTCGCTCCCCCAACTTGGAGATGAAGCGCCCTAGCGCGGTCACGTGCCCCGTGAGCTTCTGCATTTCTCTAAGGGTCTTTGGCGGGCTCATGTCTTCCACTGCCTTGACCTTCTCCGGGTTAGCCTCGATGCCTCGGTGGGACACGAGGAAACCCAAGAGCTTGCCCGAGGGGACTCCGAACACACACTTCTCTGGGTTGAGCCGTAGGTTCACTGTGTTGAGGCTCGTGAAGGTTTCCTCCCGAGATTTTACCATGATGTCATCGATGTAAGCTTCGACATTCTTCTCGAGCTGCGGGCCCAGGGTGATGTGCATCAGCCGCTGAAAGGTCACCCCTGCGTTACGCAGCCCGAATGGCATGCATGTGTAGCAGTACACCCCACACGGGGTTAGGAAGGTTGTCTTCTCGACGTCTTCTACCGCCATCTTGATCTGGTGATACCCAGAGAAGGCATCCAGGAAGCACAACAGGTCGCATTCCGCAGTGGAATCGACGATCTGGTCGATGGGGGGGAGCGGGAACGGATCTTGCGGGCACGCTTTGTTGACGTTGGTGAAGTCGACACACATGCGCTCCTTCCCTCCCTTCTTTGGCACAATGACAGGGTTGGCCAACCAATCTGGGTATCGGACCTCGCGAATGACCCCAGCGGCCTCTAATTTGCGGATCTCTTAGACGATGAAGGCCTGCTTTTTTGTGGACTGCCGCCTGGCCTTCTGCTTCACAGGACGCACGTTGGGGCACACATTGAGGTGATGCTAGATTACACTCCTGGGGATCCCTGCCAACTGGTCTGGCTCCCAAGAGAATACCTTCTTGTTTGCGCGCAGGAACCCGACCAGGGCCTCTTCCTGCTCGGGTTTGAGGTGGGCGCCTATGGTGAAAGTGGCGTTGGTGGACCCGTCCTCATCGACGGGTATTTGCTTGGTTTCTGCCTTGTCTTGGGTGAACAACTGCTTCTTCTTTGCGGGCGCAGCTCCCTTGGGCTCGAGGGCCTCCAAGTCGGCGGGCTGTGTCGACGCCGCTGTCTTGAAGACGAGCTTGAGCACCCGCAGAGCGTCCCCGGTGTCCCCGTGCACGGTGAGGACACCGCTGCTCCCGGACATCTTCATGAGGTTGTACGCCAGGTGCGTCACTGCCATGAACTGGGCCAGCGCTGGGTAGCCGAGGATGGCGTTGTAGGGGAGGCCGATGGGGGTGATGTCGAAGTCGACCAGCTCCGTGCGGAAGTTGTCGTAGGTGCCGAAGGTTACTAGGAGCCGGATCTTTCCCAAGGAGCTGGACGATCTGCCCCCAACGCCTGAGAAGGGCCGGCTGGGTTGCTGCCGCTCCTGGGGTATGCAGAGGAGATTGAAGGCCTCGACCGAGAGCATGCTGAGGCCCGCGCCGCCATCAATGAGGGTTCTGGTGACGGTCACCTGGCAGATGGTGGGGGTGCACAGCATGGGGAGCGCACCCAAGCAGGCCGAGTTGGAGGGGTGGTCCTCTGAGCTGAAGGTCAGGCCGGTCTCGGGCGCCGCCTGATCCAGGGGAGCCCCCTGCCGCGTGGAAGCGGCGCTGACCCGACGGATGAATGGCTTGACGTGGTGACTTGTGGGCGGCGCCTGCGAGCCGCCCAAGAGGTTGTGGGGCTCCATGGGCGCGTGGAGCGCGTGAGGCGAAGAACTAGCTGGGGTGAGCGTGGGAGTTGCGGTGCGGCCGTCTTGCCGCACGGACAGATGTTGGGACGATGCTTGCTGCCCGTCCCCCGTCAGGCCGGTGGCGGCGTTGACGGCAGGTAACGGGGAACGGCGAGGACGCCCGCCGACAGGGGCCATCTGGGCGACGCGGGAAGCGGGCGCGGTCCGGCGCTCTGCGCGGGCCCGACGAGCGTCAGACATGGGCGTGATGGTCGGAGGAGAACGGGGTGGTGGTAGACGAATTCCGGTGCACCCCTACCTGGCGCGCCAAATGTCGAATTTCAGGTTCCGGCAGACCCTTGAGGTTCGAACACTGGGGTGTGCGCGGAGATTTCGCCTCCTACCTACCTGCACCCCTCCGCCATGCCAGGATCTAAACTATGGAAAGAACAACACAGGAGACACAGGGTTTATACTGGTTCGGGCCACCGTTTTGGTGTAATACCCTACTCCAGTGTGTGGCGTGGTGGATTGCCTCTTGGGCTGCTGATGATGAACAATACAAGGGAGAACAGCCTCGCGAGGGTCTGTTCTTGGCTTGGGCGATGAACTGCTCGGAGGAGTTCAGTCCCCCTTCTCTCTCTCTGCCTCCAACTAACTGACCCCTTGCTATGCGGGTGGCTGGTCCTATTTATAGAGGCCCTGGTCCTCTTCCCAAATATCAAGCGGGAAGGGAGCCAACATTGGCGGGCTAATTTGAAGGGGGACAACAAGTATCAGCTATCCTGACAAAAGTAGTCTTCGCCTGCGCAAAGCTCTGGTGATGACACCGTCTTGGGCTCCACGGTGACCTCCGTCTCGTAGTCCTCCTGGTCTTGGTCTTGTTGCACCAAAGTGGCAACCTTTGCCTGATGCCTCTGTACTCCGCGGCTGTGCTTGCCCCCTTTGCACCAAAGAGGAAAGGAGGACGCTGCGCGGGCTGGCACCCGCCTGGCGCCCTGAGTCGTCATGGCTTGCGTCACGGGCACCTCGTGAGGTACCCCGCCTTGATCTCTCCGCCTCCTCGTGAGACAGCCTGACGAGGCCGTGCCTGAGGAAGCCCCGTGTCGTCCGCCCCGTGAGGCTTGGCCCCTCGCGAGGGTCTTGGGTTTGTGTTGGTGAAGACGGGCCGTGCTGGGCCCCCCTTTGAGCCACGCTGTAGGCCGCAGGCAGGCAAGTCTGGGGACCCCCGTTCCCAGAACGCCGACAGTATAAATCATTCTTTGGACCCCAAATAGAGTGTCCGGATACTACCGAGGATGTGGGCCTGAGCAGCAACCGCACCGCCGACCAAGTGAGTAATCCTCTAGCCGAACACACCGTCTTTCATTTATCATGACGTCATTCTGAGAAATCGCTCTTTGACCAGGACTGGCTAACAAAGGCGAAGATGATTCGGTGTTCGGCCCCCCTTCCCGAGGGTTTGGACAATCCGGTACTGGAAAAGATGCTCGAGCTAGCACCTTGCCCAGAGCCCTCAAAGGAAGATAAAGGGGGGAATAATGACGGCGAAAGCGGGCCCCCATTGCTACCAATTCCAACCGAGGGAATGAGTGCCTCCATGAAGGAGGATAACCAAGGGGAAGAATCTGACCTTCTCTCGCTTCGGGGAAGGAAGAGGACTGCCTCTGAAAATCCGGAAACCAAGGTTTCCAAACGGGAGAAGAAATCTCCACCAGAGGGTCCTTCCTTGGAGGGTTCTCTTGCCGCACAAAGTCCGCGCGGGGATCAGCCCTCTAATGAGTTGTAAGTAATCAAAAAGTACTTTAATAGTGAAGATATACTACCTTACCTCTGAGGAAAATAACTGAAGCATTTATCTTGCAATTCGGATCTTAGCCCTTCTCAGCAAAGCTCCTCTTCGGGGGATCTTCTTCCAGAGATGATGGAGAGCGAAACGCCTCCCCTGGACTCCTCCGCTCAAGAAGCGGGCGACCTTGAAGTGTCATCTCGGAGGGCCTCCCCGGATCCGGTGAGGCCAGAAGATAATCCTATGGTCACCCGGAGTCCCCAGTATCCGGCTCTTGAAGAGAGCAAACAGAAGAGTCCGGCACCGTCTGCTATGCGGCCGGACGTACTGAGGGAGCTGTTGGAGCGAGCGGCCATCTCAGAAGAACACCGTATGTTGATGGGTACGGTGATGGAAAGAATTTCGTCCGCCGAAAGCGGATTGCATGAGGCCTTTATGAGTCTACTGACGGGCTTTGAGGTACGTGAAATGATATACTTTTTGATAGTACCGCACATTTTAGGTGTGCCCTGTGTAGATAGTAGCCCCTGAGACTCTAGTTGTCGTCGAGAAAGACGGGGAACAGAGGATCGTAGTCCCAGGTAATAATCAAACCGCCTTTATGTGCAGGTGGCTGGAGCTCCGATGGCTGGCCGGACTCATGAGATTGCCAAACTAAAGCGACAACTAGATGTGGCGGATGCCGACATTGAGCTTGTTAATAAGCGGCTTGATGAGGCACAGGGTAAGTGATATTTTCTGGTGAATGTCACATAGTAAGAGCAGCGTAACGCCAGTATCTTTAATATGTTATGACTACAGATGGAGCCGCCACCGTGGAGACCCTTCGGGCGGAACTTGCCCGAGCCAAGGAACAAGCAAGAATTAGTAATGCGGCTGCTTTAAAGGCGGCCGAAGAGTTAAGAGCCGAAAAGGCTGCGCATTGCGAGAGCAAAGATAAAGTGGCCAAGATGGCCGTGAAGTTAAAAGACACTGCCGACCGTTGCCAGTTCCTTGAAGAAGAAAACCGCGCGAGGGCGACGGACCTCGAGAAGGCCACAATGGCGACCAAGGACACCCGCTCTGCCATGAGAGCGAAGAAGGAGGAACTGCGTGAAGCCGGGGATATTGCGGCTGGGAAGCCCTTTATGCTGCGGAGGAAGTTCGGAGATCCGCGGTATGCCCCTCTGGATCGGCTGTGGAGTTCGGCAGACGCATATATGGACTTGGCGGCGAGCGCTGTCGATGCGGCCGAATACTTTCGAGATCAAACATATCGTGAAGTGGACAAGCTATTCTGGTTGCAGTTTAACGTTCCAGAGCGTCCGCTTCCACTAACTGATCAGCTTGCCGAATGGGCAGAACTCAATAGATTGTCCGGACTTGCCATGAGGTCCGTCGTAGATCATTTGTGGCCGGAAAAGCCGAAGCCGAACAGCTATTTCAGCTTAGTGCAGCAGTTCCTTGGTGCGGTGCCGCGCATCAATGCGATGAAAAGGTCGGTGTGTATAGAAGGCTCGCGGATGGCCTTTGCCTGTGTCAAAGCATACTGGGTGGAGATGGATGCCACTACTGTTGCGGCACAGGGTTCGGCCATAGGCCGAGTGGCTGCCGAGCACTATTTCGAAGAAGTTCTAGAGGGTGCTCGTTTGATAGAGACCCAGTGCTCGAAGAATATTATGTTTGAGTGACATGTATTCCCATTGTAAAAACAATGTTTATGAAATTTATTAAGGCTATTGAGGGAGTCCTGGATTAGGGGGTGTTCGGGTAGCCGGACTATACCTTCAGCCGGACTCCTGGACTATGAAGATACAAGATTGAAGACTTCGTCCCGTGTACGGATGAGACTTTCCTTGGCGTGGAAGGCAAGCTTGGCGATGCGGATATTCAAGATCTCCTACCATTGTAACCGACTCTGTGTAACCCTAACCCTATCCAGTGTCTATATAAACCGGAGGGTTGTAGTCCGTAGGCAATCAACTCCATATACAACAATCATACCATAGGCTAGCTTCTAGGGTTCAGCCTCCTTGATCTCGTGGTAGATCTACTCTTGTACTACCCATATCATCAATATTAATCAAGCAGGACGTAGGGTTTTACCTCCATCAAGAGGGCCCGAACCTAGGTAAAACATCGTGTTCCCTGTCTCCTGTTACCATCCGGCCTAGACGCACAGTTCGGGACCCACTACCCGAGATCCGCCGGTTTTGACACCGACATTGGTGCTTTCATTGAGAGTTCCTCTGTGTCGTCGCCCTTAGGCCCGATGGCTCCTTTGATCATCAACAACGATACGGTCCAGGGTGAGACTTTTCTCCCCGAACAGATCTTCGTCTTCGGCGGCTTCACTCTGCGGGCCAATTCGCTCGGCCACCTGGAGCAGATCGAAAGCTACGCCCCTGGCCATCAAGTCAGGTTTGGAAGCTTAAACTACATGACTGACATCCGCGGAGACTTGATCTTCAACAGGTTCGAGCCACGGCCAAGCGCGTCGCACTATCTCGAGGGGCATGATCTAGCTCTACCTCCGGACAGTGTCCTGGAGGCCGCACACGCATCGGTTCCGACCCCTAACTCGGAGCCTATTGCGCCAATCGAGGATGAGCGGTTGGACGTCACCTCGGGGGCTGCGATCTCAAAGGTGATCGAGCCGAACGCTAGCCCCGCACTCTGCATGATCCGTGACTCTGAGGATCCGGACTCCTTTCTGAACTCCGAACCCCCCGCTCCCCTGCCGGTCGAATCTGATTGGGCGCCGATAATAGAGTTCACCACCGCAGACATCTTTCAGCACTCGCCTTGTGGCGATATCCTGAACTCTCTCAAGTCTCTCTCCTTATCAGGAGAGCCCTGGCCGAACTATGGTCAGCGAGGATGGGATACGAACGATGAAGAAATTCAAAGCCCACCCACCACCCACTTGGTAGCCACTGTCGACAATTTAAACGACGTGCTCAACTTCGACTCCGGAGACATCGACAGCATGGATGACGATGCAGGAGATACCGACGAACCAACTCCCATAGGGCATTGGACAGCCACCTCATCTCACGATGTGTACATGGTGGATACCCCTAAAGGAAGCGACAACGAGGAAAAAGGGGATGGGACGGGAGATCGACCCCCCGAAAAGCAATCAAAGCGTCGGCGTAAACGCCGACCCAAGCCCCGCCTCGACAAAAACCCAGCCATAGAGCAGGACGAGCCGGTAGACGACGAGCAGGCCTTAGAGCAACCGTCCGAACAGGGCAACATGGATAGAAAAACCGAACATCCCTCCTCCAGCGAAAACGGCATTCCGGACGACCTCACGCCGAATAAACCTATGGAGCAGAAGAACCTCCACGAGAGGCTCGTTGCAACTGCACGCAGCCTAAAAAAGCAGAAGCGGAAGCTAAAAACAGCGGAAGATGCACTCCGGATTAGATGGAGCAAAGTAATCAATACCACAGATAAGTACGGCGACAGTCGCCGCACTAAAATCTACCCGAAAAGAAAGCTACTGCCTGAATTCGACGAAGAGGCCCTAGAGCCCTCGCATTCAAAAAATGAAAAAGCCACACAGTCGGATAGACGACCCCATAAAGCGGCAAGCGGCACCGCACCTAAATCGGCATGCGACCCACTTAAGGATTCGCATCATGGCCCAGTCAGGTCCATTTATGGGCCAAGAAAGCAAGCTCTCGTAAGCAACGCTATGAAGCCATCATCAAAATCCGGCACACCCAAATACAGGGGCGCCGCACACCCCCTATGTTTCACCGATGAGGTCCTGGACTATGAATTCCCAGAGGGATTCAAACCTGTAAACATAGAGGCATATGATGGAACAATAGACCCTGGAGTTTGGATCGAGGATTATATCCTCCACATATACATGGCTAGAGGAGATGATCTCCACGCCATAAAATATCTACCCCTTAAGCTTAAAGGGCCAGCCCGGCATTGGCTTAAAAGCCTTCCCGAAAACACAATTGGAAGCTGGGAAGAGCTTGAGGATGCTTTCTGAGCAAACTTTCAAGGGACCTATGTCCGCCCTCTGGATGCAGACGATCTTAGTCACATAACTCAACAACCCGGAGAATCAGCTCGGCAGTTATGGAATAGATTCCTCACTAAAAAGAATCAGATAGTCGACTGTCCGGACGCTGAAGCCTTAGCAGCTTTCAGGCATAACGTCCGAGACGAATGGCTCGCCAGACACCTCGGCCAAGAAAAGCCAAGAACAATGGCCGCACTAACAAGCCTCATGACCCGCTTTTGTGCAGGGGAGGACAGCTGGTTGGCAAGGTGCAGCCCCAGCGACCCAAGTACATCCGAAACTAGGGATGGAAACGGAAAACCGCGACGCAACAAGGACCGTCGCTGGACTAAGGACAAAAGTCCGAAGAGCACGGCAGTCAATGCCGGATTCAAAGGCTCACGACAAAAACAGGAAAAATCGCCCCCCCAGGATAACAGGGACGATCCATCCAACCTAAATAAAATCCTGGACAGGATATGTCAGATACACAGTACTCCCGGGAAGCCTGCTAACCATACCCACAGAGACTGTTGGGTTTTCAAACAATCCGGCAGACTCAATGCTGAACACAAGGGGCTCGACACACCAAGCGAAGACGAGGACGAACCCCAAAAGCAGAGCACCAGGAAACAAAAGAACTTCCCATAAGAAGTAAAAACAGTGAACTCACTTCACATAACAAAACGTGCGGCGCCCGTAAAGGTACGCACCACACGGCTCATCCCCAAAGGGTCCTGCCACTGGTTGTCAAAACCGATCATCTTCGATCAGCTAGATTATTCTAGGAATATCAAGAATGTAGGATGGACTGCCTTGATACTCGATCCAATAATTGGCGGACTCCAGTTTTTAAATGTCCTTATGGACGGCGCCAATGGACTAAACCTGATATATCAGGATACAATCCAGCACATGGGGATAAACCCAGCAAGAATCCGCCGCAACAAAACCTCCTTTCAAGGGGTAATACCTGGTCCAGAGACCCATTGTATGGGTTTTCTTTGGCTCAAAGTCATATTCGGCTATGCCGATAACCTCTGCCGTGAAAAGCTGACCTTCCATATCGTCCCATTCTCAAGTCGCTATCAAGCACTACAGGGACGCGAAGCTTTCGCTCGCTTTAACGCAATACCGCATTATGCATCTCTTACGCTTAAGATGCCCGGTCCACGAGGCATCATCTCTTTGAAGGGGAAGCACTAAAGTGCGCCTCCCCAAGCGGAGGACTGTGCGGCCGCTTTGACAGCCCCACAACAAAATGGCCTCACCGGCCAAAAAACTTCGAAATAGGTCATTCAAGACCACGAACGCGGATAGACGAGTTTGGTGCAAAATCATCATTGATGCAGGCCTAGAAGCCATATACCCCCGCACTAGGGGCTCCACGGATATACAATAAGAGACAATAAAGCTCAATCTTATATATCTTACTTTATACTTTGCTTATTTTAAACTTTTTCGGCACGACCCATTTTCAACTCAGTTCCTCTCTTTTACAGATGAACGCCATGCGGCGCCCGTCCAAGATATGGCACAACGGAGACATAGGCGCAGACGTGCAGTAGGGATCCGTCTTAAAGGATTCTTTTTAGATTAAGACCCTGCATAAACCTTTTTTACTGTCTCTTGTTGCTACACATCCCCTGGTTTTTTTGTTTCTGATATAACCAAGGAGGAGGCTGGCGTCTTGGCATGTGGCCACGTCAGAATTTTTGCACGTACCTGGACACTAGGGGCTTTTTTAATAAAGAGTGTTGTTTCGCCCGCACTCATAAAGACCGAACACCTTAGGGAGTGTTCGGCGTCGCGGGTTTTGGCATTATATGCATCAGCTCTGAATCATGTCTTTGGTCAAATGTTGGTTGCCCGGCTCCTGAGTTCGGCTACCTTACGTTCCGCTCTATCGGCTAAGGTAGCACCAGGAGAACTACTGCGATTGTGCCCCGGTTCGGCCGGGCGAGCACCTCAGTAGAGAAAGCCGAAAACTGACTGTCATGATGTAGCGTGAGACTGGTCAGCCACTCGATGACCTATCAGAATCTATCGGATTCCTCCGCTTTAATGAAGGGCCGCTTCCCGGTCAGGCACATACGCGGCCCGAACTCGGACGAGCGCAGTTGCCACCAAGGGGCTACCTAAATAGTCTCACTGTCAAGCTCCTATGGCTAAGTGAAAGTGTTAAAGCATTATAGTCCGGTTGCCTGGCCCGCTGCGCTATCACCTCCTTTGTAGGACCAAGACGTTGGGTTAAGTGTGAAAATGCGTCTTCTGCGAGCACCCCCGCACTATGTGCGTGGGGGCTGAAGCCAACGACTACCATCTTTCAGATTCTATATATATATATATATATATATATATATATATATATATATATATTAAAACGGCCGCACAGGAGGTGTTCCCAATACTTGGAGGCACAAGTATAAAAAAGGCCACTACAGTCTATCAAAATATTACTTTATAATTACATATGCTATCATAACATAGCATCTTTCGGGCACTGCATCTCTATTACACGAGCGCCTTCAAGAACTTCCTGAAAATAGTGCTCGGAGGGTACTTGGCTTTTGTCCGAATCTCGGGACGCAACAACGGTGGTCTCCATCTCTGCCCAGTATGTCTTAACACGGGCAAGAGCCATCCTAGCGCCCTCTATGCATGCTAACCTCTTCATTGCATTTATACGCGGCACCGCGTCAAGGAATTGCTGCACCAAGCTGAAATAACTCTTCGGCTCCGATCTCCCCGGCCACAGGTGACCCATGACGTACTTCATGGCGAGTCCAGACAACCTATTCAGTTCGGCCCATTGAACCAAACGATCATCCACTGCCAGTGGACGCTCTGGATTGTGAAACTGCGACCAGAAAAGCTTTTCCACTTCGCGATCTTTCTGATCTCGAAAGTGTTTGGTCGCATCAGCAGCACTCGCTGCCAAGTCCAGATAGGTATCCCCACACTCCACATCCGGTCCAATGGAGCAAACTTCGGATCACAAAATTTCCTTCGCAGCATAAAGGGCTTTCCAGCCGCAATCTGTTCGGCCTGACGTAGCTCCTCCTTCACAGCTCTCATCGTAGAGCGCGCGTCCTTGGCATTGGCAACGGCCTTCTCTAAGTCCGTATGTTTCTCCTGGTCTTCTTTTTCAAGAAGTTTGTAACGGTCTATAGCGCTTTTTAACTTTTCGGCCATCTCGGCCATCTCTTCCTTGCTTCGGCAATGAGCAGCCTGTTCGGCTCTCAGCTCTTCAAGGGCTTTCCTGGTGGCCGCATCACTTTCGCTGGCTTGTTCTTTAGCTCGGGCAAGTTCTGCCCTAAGACTCTCCACAGCGGCCGCACCATCTACGTCAAGCACACACATCGTAAGACACAGGCATAAAACTGTTCTTACCTGATGCCGCCCGAGGAATTACATACCTTGAGCCTCATCAAGCCGCTTATTGACAAGCGTGATGTCGGCATCTGCCACGTCCAGTCGCCGCTTTAGTTCGGCAAAATCGTCAGTTCGGCTCGATTCCGGACACCCTGCCGCCTACATTCAAAGGCGACATCTTAGACCTGGGATTATGATCCTCCGCGTGCTGTCATTTCTTGACGACGCGCAGAGTCTCAGGGGCTACTATCTACACAGGGCACATCTTACTCATGCGCAACTGACAAAAGTATACATTATCTAATGTACCTCGAAACCCGTCAGTAAACTTTTGACGGCCTCATACAATCCGCTCTCTACGAATGAAATCCTTTCAATCACCGTGCCCATCAATGTGCGGTGCTCCTCTGAGATAGAAGCTCGCCCCAGCATAATCTTTAGCTCCTCCGGCCGAGCACCAGATGGTGCCGGGCTCGTCCCATGAGCTCTTTTGAAGGCCGGACACAGAGAACCTCGGGGGGGGGGGGGCGCATAGCCACCTTCCGCCCCTGCCGGATTTGGAGAAACCCTCCACGACGACACCTCAGGGTCGCCCGCCTCGCTAGGCGGCACGGCAGGGGGAGGCGTCCCACTCTCCATCATCTCCGGAAGGAGATCCCCCGAAGACGAGCTCTGCTGAGAAGGGCTGAGGTCCGAGCTACAAGATAAAGGTTTGGTTAATCTTCTCAGATATAAATCAAGGACTTCCCTCATCCCTCAAAAGGAAAATCTTTTCTCCACTTACGGCTCGCTGGAGGGCTGATCCCCTTGAGGGCGTAGTCCGGCCGAGGAACTCCCCGGCGTCAGACCCTCTGACGAGGATTTTCTCCCCCGTTTCGAGGCCATGGTTTCCGGGTCATCAGAGGCGGCTCTCTTCTTCCCCTTAGGAGAGGAATTATCGGTTCCTCCCTTCGGAGCAGCCTCCTTCGAGGAGGCCGTAGCTTCCTTGTCCTCCCCCTCCAAAGGCATTATCTCTAGCGTCCTGACCAGCACAGGATCCGGCCTGGTTTGAGGAAGGGGAGCCAGACACCTGATCAGCTTTGCCTTCGCTATCCACTCCTGTTTAAAAGGACGACTCTTTTAGGGGCAGGTTTATGACAATTATACGGATATAAGGTCCGGGCACAAGGTTGCTTACTTGAGTATCCGGGCAATTGCAGCTTAGGCCTGCGTCCTCGGTTAAATCCGGACACATCTCTTGTGATCCGAAGAACAGTCTATACATCTCCGCGGGCGTTGCGCCCATAAAATTCTGGAGAGCTCCCGGTCCCTCTGGATTAAACTCCCACAAGCGAAGGGGGCGACGTTTGCCGGGCAATATTCGGCGAATCAGCATGACCTGTGTCACCTTGACCAAGCTGAGGTCTCCTTCCAAGAGATCCTTAATTCGGCCCTGTAACAGGGGCACGTCTTTGGGCAAACCCCAATCTAACCCTCTGTTAACCCATGACGCTAGCCGTGGTGGGGGACCCGAGCGAAAGGCAGGAAGCGCCACCCACTTGGTGCTCCGGGAAGTGGTGATATAAAACCACTCTCGTTGCCACAATCCTAGCTCCTCTTGAAAAGAGCCCTCGGGGCATGGAGCATTAGCATTTTTGCTTATAACAGCGCCTCCACACTCTGCGTGCCGTCCCTTGATCATCTTCGGCTCCACTTTGAAAGTCTTGAGCCATAATCCGAAGTGAGGGGTAACACGGAGGAACGCTTCGCATACAATGATAAACGAGGAGATATGGAGGATGGACTCCGGAGCTAAGTCGTGGAATTCCAGACCATAATAAAACAACAGTCCCCTCACAAAGGGGTCCATCGGGAAGCCTAACCCCCGAAGGAAGTGAGACATGAACACTACGCTCTCACCGGGCTGGGGACTGGGGATAGCCTGCCTTTGAGCAGGCAACCTGTGCAAAATTTCGGCGGTCAAGAACTTAGCCTCTCTCAACTTTAGCACGTCCTCCCCCGTGACGGAGGAGGGCATCCATCGGCCTTGAAGGTCGGAACCGGACATTATCGAAGGTCTGAGGCGCCCGGAATCTGGAGCCTAGGGTGTTGGAACTCGAGGCGACGGGCGAAGTTGTTTTGGGATTGGAGAAAAGGAGTAAGGCCCTGGTCTCTTTATAAGAGGTTGAATACCAGGAGCCCTCCCCGTAACCATTTGGGACTCGCCTTTAATCGAGAAAACATGCTAACAGGCACGATTGGGTTACCCACGTCCGTATTGATGAGAACCCCGTAAAAGGGGGGCACACGATCTCTGCTTTGACAAGACGTGCCAAGGAAACCGCCTCGCAAAACACGCTGAGGTGGAAAAGTGAAAACGATTCGAGTAAAGGACTTAGCTGTAGTGTGATGACGCACTGCGGAATACGTCAGCAGATTTGATTTGTGTTAATATTATTCTCTCTATGGCAATATGAGGAAGCTTATTTTGCAGAGCCGGACACTATTCTTGGTGTTTACAATCTTCTATGAAGGACTTGGAGGAGGAACCCGCCTTGCAATGCCGAAGACAATTTGCGCGCCGGACTCGTCGTCATTAAAGCCTGGTTCAGGCGCTATTGAGGGAGTCCTGGATTAGGGGGTGTTCGGGTAGCCGGACTATACCTTCAGTCGGACTCCTGGACTATGAAGATACAAGATTGAAGACTTCGTCCCGTGTCCGGATGGGACTTTCCTTGGCGTGGAAGGCAAGCTTGGCTATGCGGATATTCAAGATCTCCTACCATTGTAACCGACTCTATGTAACCCTAACCCTATCCGGTGTCTATATAAACCGGAGGGTTGTAGTCTGTAGGCAATCAACTCCATATACAACAATCATACCATAGGCTAGCTTCTAGGGTTCAGCCTCCTTGATCTCGTGGTAGATCTACTCTTGTACTACCCATATCGTCAATATTAATCAAGCAGGACGTAGGGTTTTACCTCCATCAAGAGGGCCCGAACCTGGGTAAAACATCATGTTCCCTGCCTCCCGTTACCATCCGGCCTAGACGCACAGTTCGGGACCCACTACCCGAGATCCGTCGGTTTTGACACCGACAGCTGTATTTATACTTTTGCCTGAAAGTAATATGATGCCTCCTGTGCGGCTGTTTATGTATATATGTATATAACCTGAAAGATTGCAGTCGTCGGCTTCAACCCCCACGCATATAATGTGGAGGTGTTCGCAGAAGATGCGTGTTCACACTTAATCCAACGTCTTGGTCCTATTAAGGAGGTGATAGCGCAGCGAACAAGGCAACCGGACTATAATGTTTAACACTTTCACTTAGCCATAGGAGTTTGACGGTGGGGCTACTATATAGCCCCTGGTGGCTCCGCACTCTCCCGAATTCGGGGTGCGTACACGCCTGGCCGGGAAACGGCCCTTCGTTAAGGCGGAGGAATTCTAACATTCCGATAGGTCATCGAGTGGTTGACCAGTCTCATGCTATATCATGACAGTCAGTTTTCGGCTTTCTCTACTGAGGTGCTCGTCCGGATGAACCGGGTCACAATCGCAGTAGTTCTCCTGGTGCCTCCTTAGCCGATAGAGCGGAACGTAAGGCAGCAAAACATAGGAGCCGGGCAAACCCAACATTTGACCAAAGACATGATTCGGAGCTGCTGCATATAAGGCCAAACTCGCGACGCCGAACACTCCCTAAGGTATTCTGTCTTTATGGTATAAACCGGGCCTAATCAGTGCCCTTTGTAAGAAGCCCCTGGTGTCCAGGTACGTGCATTTTTCTGACGTGGCCACATGCCAAGACGTCAGCATCCTTCTCAATAGTACTGAGAATCCGAGGGATGTGTATCAACAAGAGACAGTAAGAAAGGTTTACGCAGGGTCTTAATCTAAAAAGAATCCTTGGAACGGGTCCCTGCTGCACGTCTGCGCCTGTATCTCCATTGTGCCGTATTCTGGACGGGTGTAGCACGATGGTCATCTGTAAAAGGGAGGAACTTAGGTGAAAAGTTGTCGTGCAAAAAGGTAGGTTTAAAGAACCATGTACAATTCAAGATGAGTAAGAGTTGCCACTTGTCTAGACGCGTTGAGCCCCTTGTATTATTAATAGAGGTGTGGCCATCAAACTTGTATGAATTACATATAGCTGCGTCTGACTCGTCTAACCGTGTCCGTAGTCTTGACGACCTAGCGAATGCTTTAGTTGGTGAGGCCGTTTTAGTGTGCGGCTGCCAAGGCAGCCGCACTCTCTTCGGCGCGCAGGGATCGCTCAATATTTCCATTTACTATAATGATGCCACGTGGACCTGGCATCTTGAGCGTGAGGTAAGCGTAATGCGGTATTGCATTAAAGCGAGCAAAAACTTCGCGTCCAAGTAGTGCTTGATAGCCACTTTGGAACGGAGCAGTGTGGAAGGTTAAATTTTCACTACAGAAGTTATCGGGGAAGCCGAATATAACCTCTAGTAGCAGGGAGCCCGTGCAATGAGCCCCTAGGCCTGGCGTTACTCCTTTAAAGGTAGTATTGCTGTGGCAAATTTTCCTTGGGTCTATCCCCATTTTGCGGATTGTGTCCTGATATATCAGGTTTAGACTGCTGCCACCGTCCATCAGGACTCGTGTGAAGTGGTATCCATCAATTATTGGATCTAATACCAAGGCAGCCCATCCTGCGCACCGGATACTTGCCGAGTAATCCTAATGGTCGAAGGTGATCGGTTGAGACGGCCAGTGGCAGAACTCCGTAGTGATAGGCCCTTGGGCATATTTATTTGGGAGTGCCGCTTTGTTTCTCCCCTTTATCACGTGTAACACGTTTACTGTTTTGACTTCTGGTGGAAATTTCTTCTGTTCCCTAGTGCTTTGCTTGCGAGGCTCATCCTCGTCTTCGCTTGGTGTATCCTGCCCCTTATGTTCGGCGTTGAGCCTGCCGGACTGCTTGAAGACCTGATGTCTACTACACAACCTTCTTCTTGTAGACATTGTTGGGCCTCCAAGTGCAGAGGTTTGTAGGACAGTAGCAAATTTCCCTCAAGTGGATGACCTAAGGTTTATCAATCCATAGGAGGTGTAGGATGAAGATGGTCTCTCTGAAGCAACCCTGCAACCAAATAACAAAGAGTCTCTTGTGTCCCCAACACACCCAATACAATGGTAAATTGTATAGGTGCACTAGTTCGGCGAAGAGATGGTGATACAAGTGGTATATGGATAGTAGATAAAGGTATTTGTAATCTGAAATTAAAAAAATAGCAAGGTAACAAGTGATAAAAGTGAGCGTAAACGGTATTGCAATGCTAGGAAACAAGGCCTAGGGTTCATACTTTCGCTAGTGTAAGTTCCCTCAACAATACTAACATAATTGGATCACATAACTATCCCTCAACATGCAACAAAGAGTCACTCCAAAGTCACTAATAGCGGAGAACGAACGAAGAGATTATGGTAGGGTACGAAACCACCTCAAAGTTATTCTTTCCAATCAATCCGTTGGGCTATTCCTATAAGTGTCACAAACAGCCCTAGAGTTTGTACTAGAATAACACCTTAAGAGACAAATCAATCAAAACCCTAATGTCACCTAGATACTCCAATGTCACCTCAAGTATCCGTGGGTATGATTATACGATATGCATCACACAATCTCAGATTCATCTATTCAACCAAAACAAAGGACCTCAAAGAGTGCCCCAAAGTTTCTACCAGAGAATCATGACGAAAACGTGTGCCAACCCCTATGCATAGGTTCATGGGCGGAACCCGCAAGTTGATCACCAAAACATACATCAAGTGAATCACGTGATATCCCATTGTCACCACAGATATCCACGGCAAAACATACATCAAGTGTCTCAAATCTTTAAAGACTCAATCCGATAAGATTACTTCAAAGGGGAAACTCGATTCATTACAAGAGAGAAGAGGGGGTGGAGAAACATAAGATCCAACTATAATAGCAAAGCTCGCGATACATCAAGATCGTGCCAAACCAAGAACACGAGAGAGAGAGAGATCAAACACATAGCTACTGGTACATACCCTCAGCCCCGAGGGAGAACTACTCCCTCCTCGTCATGGAGAGCACCGGGATGATGAAGATGGCCACCGGAGAAGGATTGCCCCCTCCGGCAGGGTGCCGGAACGGGTCTAGATTGGTTTTTGGTGGCTACGGAGGCTTCTGGCGGCGGAACTCCTGATCTAATCTCCGTTCTGGAAGTTTTAGGGTACGACGATATGTATTGGTGCAGGAAGTACGTCGGAGGAGCCACGGGGGCCCCACAAGGCAGGGGCGCGCCCTAGGGTGGCGGGCACGCCCCCCACCCTCGTGGGCAGCCGTGTCTCCCCTGACATGCACTCCAAGTTCCCTGGGTTGCTTTCCTTCCAAGAATAACTTCTCTAGTTGATTTCGTTCCGTTTCGACTTCGTTTGATATTCCTTTTCTTCGAAATACTGAAATAGGCAAAAAACAGCAAATCTGGGCTGGGCCTCCGGTTAATAGGTTAGTCCCAAAAGTAATATAAAAGTGGAAAATAAAGCCCAGTATTGCCCAAAACAGTAGATAATATAGCATGGGGCAATAAAAAATTATGGATATGTTGGAGACGTATCAAGCATCCCCAAGCTTAATTCCTGCTCGTCCTCGAGTATGTAAATGATAAAAACACATTTTTTGATGCGGAGTGCTACTTGGCATAATTTTATTGTAATTCTTCTTAATTGTGGCATGAATATTCAGATCCATAAGATTCAAGACAAAAGTTTATATTGACATAAAAGTAACAATACTTCAAGCATACTAACTAAGCAATCATGTCTTCTCAAAATAACATGGCCAAAGAAAGTTATCCCTACAAAACCATATAGTCTGGCTATGCTCCATCTTCACCACACAAAATATTTAAATCATGCACAACCCCGATGACAAGCCAAGCAATTGTTTCATACTTTTGATGTTCTCAAACTTTTTCAATCTTCACGCAATACACGAGCGTGAGCCATGGATATAGCACTATAGGTGGTTGTGGAGAAGGAAAAAAGGGAGAAGATAGTATCACATCGACTAGGCATATCAACGGGCTATGGAGATGCCCATCAATAGATATCAATGTGAGTGAGTAGGTATTGCCATGCAACGGATGCACTAGAGCTATAAGTGTATGCAAGCTCATAAAAAGAAACTAGTGGGTGTGCATCCAACTCGCTTGCTCACGGAGACCTAGGGCATTTTGAGGAAGCCCGTCATTGGAATATACAAGCCAAGTTCTATAATGAAAGATTCCCACTAGTATATGAAAGTGACAACATAGGAGACTCTCTATATGAAGAACATGGTGCTACTTTGAAGCACAAGTGTGGAAAAAGGATAGTACCATTGTCCCTTTTATTTATTTTTATTTTATTTGGCCTTTCCCTTTTTTATTTGGCCTTTATTTTTTTATTTGGCCTTTCCCTTTTTATGGCCTTTCCCTTTTTGGGGGGACAATGCTCTATTGAATGATGATCACCACACTTCTATTTATTTACAGCTCAATGATTACAACTCGATACTAGAACAAAGATGACTCTATATGAATGCCTCCGGCGGTGTACCGGGATGTGCAATGATTCATGAGTGACATGTATGAAAGAATTATGAACGGTGGCTTTGCCACAAATATTATGTCAACTACATGATCATGCAAAGCAATATGATAATGATGGAGCGTGTCATAATAATGGAACAGTGGAAAGTTGCATGGCAATATATCTCGGAATGGCTATGGAAATGCCATGATAGGTAGGTATGATGGCTGTTTTGAGGAAGGTATATGGTGGGTTTATGGTACCGGCGAAAGTTGCGCGGTACTAGAGAGGCTAGCAATGGTGGAAGGGTGAGAGTGCGTATAATCCATGGACTCAACATTAGTCATAAAGAACTCACATACTTATTGCAAAAATCTATTAGTTATCGAAACAAAGTACTACGTGCATGCTCCTAGGGGGATAGATTGGTAGGAAAACACCATCGCTCGTCCCCGACCGCCACTCATAAGGAAGGCAATCAATAAATAAATCATGCTCCGACTTCATCACATAACGGTTCACCATACGTGCATGCTACGGGAATCACAAACTTCAACACAAGTATTTCTCAAATTCACAACTACTCAACTAGCATGACTCTAATATTACCATCCTCATATCTCAAAACAATCATCAAGTATCAAACTTCTCTTAGTATTCAACACACTCATAAGAGAATTTTATTATTAATCTTGTATGCCTTGCATATTAGGATTTTAAGCAAATTACCATGCTATTAAGACTCTCAAAATAATCTAAGTGAAGCATGAGAGTTCATCTATTTATTCAAAATAAAACTACCACCATGCTCTAAAAGATATAAGTGAAGCACTAGAGCAAATGACAAACTACTTCGAAGGATATAAGTGAAGATCAATGAGTAGTTGAATAATTACGCAACTATGTGAAGACTCTCTAACATTTAATAATTTCAGATCTTGGTGTTCTATTCAAACAGCAAGCAAAGCAAAATAAAATGACATCTAAGAATAGCGAACATCATGTGAAGAAGCAAAAACTTAGGATCAACCGATACTAACCGATAATTGTTGGAGAAGAAAGGTGGGATGCCAACCGGGGCATCCCCAAGCTTAGATGCTTGAGACTTCTTGAAATATTATCTTGGGGTGCCTTGGGCATCCCCAAGCTTTAGCTTTTGTGTCTCCTTAATTCCTCTCATATCACGGTCTCCCTAAATCTCAAAAGCTTCATCCACACAAAACTCAACAAGGACTCGTGAAATAAGTTAGTATAAACCATTGCCAAAACCTTATTATACTCTACTGTAGCAAATCACTAAAATTATTATTCAACATTGCATACTAAATTCCTCTGCATATTTAATAGTCCTATCCTCAAATAGAATCATTAAAGAAGCAAACATGTGCAAACAATGCAAACATAACAGCAATCTGCCTAAACAGGATAGTCTGTAAAGAATGCAGCAACATCCATACTTCCCTAGCTCCAAAAATTATTAAAGAAAATTCCCACTGTAGTAAATTTATCAGAGCTTAATATGAAAAAGGCTTCAACATTTTATCACATTCTGACTTTTCTAGGGAATTAATGCAACAGCGGTAAACTTTCTGTTTTCAAACAGCAACATGTATACTTGTAACATAGGGATAGTAAAGGCTATCAATGCCACTTTTATTGAGATAAAAGATGCAAAACATTGTTATAAATAACAGCAAGCAAATCCTAACAAAGTAAATTGATGCTCCAAGCAAAACACATATCATGTGGCGAATAAAAATATAGCTCAAACTAAAGTTACCGATGAACGAAGACGAAAGAGGGGATGCCTTCCGGGGCATCCCCAAGCTTAGGCTCTTGGCTATCCTTGAATATTACCTTGGGGTGACTTGGGAATCCCCAAGATTAGGCTCTTGCCACTCCTTATTCCATAGTCCATCGAATCCTTACCCAAAACTTGAAAACTTCACGACACAAAACTTAACAAAAAACTCGTAAGCTCCGTTAGCGAAAGAAAACAAAACACCACTTAAAGGTACTGTAATGAACTCATTCTTTATTTATATTGGTGTTAAACCTAATGTATTCCAACTTCTCTATGGTTTATTAACTATTTTACTAGCCATAGATTCATCGAAATAAGCAAACAACACACGAAAAACAGAATCTGTCAAAAACAGAACAGTCTGTAGTAATCTGGATCAAACGTATACTTCTTGAACTCATAAAATTCTCAAATAAATTGCTGGACCTGAGGAATTTATCTATTAATCATATGCAAAAATAATTAACTAAATATCACTCTCCAAAAAAATGGCAGCAATTCTAGTGAGCACTAAAGTTTCTGTTTTTTTACAGCATGATCAACAAGACTTTCCCAAAGTCTTCCCAAAGGTTCTACTTGGCACAAACACTAATTAAACACATAAAACCACATATAAACAGAGGCTAGATGAATTATTTATTACTAAACAGGAGCAAAAAGTAAGGAACTAAAATAAAGTTGGGTTGCCTCCCAACAAGCGCTATCGTTTAATGCCCCTAGCTAGGCATGATGATTTCAACGATGCTCACATAAAAGATAAGAATTGAAACATAAAGAGAGCATCATGAAGAATATGACTAGCACATTTAAGTCTAACCCACTTCCTATGCATTGGTATTTTGTGAGCAAACAACTTGTGGGAACAATAATCAACTTGCATAGGAAGGTAAAGCAAGCATAACTTCAAAACTTTAAGCACATAGAGAGGAAACTTGATATTATTGCAATTCCTACAAGCATATGTTCCTCCCTCATAATAATTTTCAGTAGCATCATGAATGAATTCAACAATATAACCAGCACCTAAAGCATTCTTTTCATGATCTACAAGCATAGAAATTTTATTACTCTCCACACAAGCAAAATTCTTCTCATGAATAATAGTGGGAGCAAACTCAACAAAATAACTATCATGTGATTGAAAATTAAGATCAAGATGATAAGTTTCATGGTTATCATTATTCTTTAAAGCATACGTGTCATCACAATAATCATCATAGATAGGAGGCATGCTTTCATCATAATAAATTTGCTCATCAAAACTTGGGGGACAAAAAATATCATCTTCATCATACATAGCTTCCCCAAGCTTGTGGCTTTGCATATCATTAGCATCATGGATATTCAAGGAATTCATACTAACAACATTGCAATCATGCTCATCATTCACATATTTAGTGCCAAATTTTTTATAGATTTCTTCTTCTAGCACTTGAGCACAATTATCCTTTCCATCATACTCACGAAAGATATTAAAAAGGTGAAGCGTATGAGACAAACTCAATTCCATTTTTTATAGTTTTCTTTTATAAACTAAACTAGTGATAAAACAAGAAAATAAAAGACTCGATTGCAAGATGTAAAGATATACCTTCAAGTGCTAACCTCCCCGGCAACGGCGCCAGAAAAGAGCTTGATGTCTACTACACAACCTTCTTCTTGTAGACGTTGTTGGGCCTCCAAGTGCAGAGGTTTGTAGGACAGTAGCAAATTTCCCTCAAGTGGATGACCTAAGGTTTATCAATCCGTAGGAGGCGTAGGATGAAGATGGTCTCTCTCAAGCAACCCTGCAATCAAATAACAAAGAGTCTCTTGTGTCCCCAACACACCCAATACAATGGTAAATTGTATAGGTGCACTAGTTCGGCGAAGAGATGGTGATACAAGTGGTATATGGATAGTAGACAAAGGTATTTGTAATATGAAATTATAAAAACAGCAAGGTAACAAGTGATAAAAGTGAGCGTAAATGGTATTGCAATGCTAGGAAACAAGGCCTAGGGTTCATACTTTCGCTAGTGTAAGTTCCCTCAACAATACTAACATAATTGGATCACATAACTATCCCTCAACATGCAACAAAGAGTCACTCCAAAGACACTAATAGCGGAGAACGAACGAAGAGATTATGGTAGGGTACGAAACCACCTCAAAGTTATTCTTTCCAATCAATCCGTTGGGCTATTCCTATAAGTGTCACAAACAGCCCTAGAATTTGTACTAGAATAACACCTTAAGACACAAATAAACCAAAACCCTAATGTCACCTAGATACTCCAATGCCACCTCAAGTATCCGTGGGTATGATTATATGATATGCATCACACAATCTCAGATTCATCTATTCAACTAACACAAAGGACCTCAAAGAGTGCCCCAAAGTTTCTACCAGAGAATCACGACGAAAACATGTGCCAACCCCTATGCATAGGTTCATGGGCGGAACCCGCAAGTTGATCACCAAAACATACATCAAGTGAATCACATGATATCCCATTGTCACCACAGATATCCACGGCAAGACATACATCAAGTGTTCTCAAATCTTTAAAGACTCAATCCGATAAGATTACTTCAAAGGGGAAACTCGAATCATTACAAGAGAGAAGAGGGGGAGGAGAAACATAAGATCCAACTATAATAGCAAAGCTCGCGATACATCAAGATCGTGCCAAATCAAGAACACGAGAGAGAGAGAGAGAGAGATCAAACACATAGCTACTGGTACATACCCTCAGCCCCAAGGGAGAACTACTCCCTCCTCGTCATGGAGAGCACCGGGATGATGAAGATGGCCACCAGAGAAGGATTGCCCCCTCCGGCAGGGTGCCGGAATGGGTCTAGATTGGTTTTTGGTGGCTACGGAGGCTTCTGGCGGCGGAACTCCCGATCTAATCTCCGTTCTGGAAGTTTTAGAGTACGACGATATATATGGGTGCAGGAAGTACGTTGAAGGAGCCTCGGGGGCCCCACGAGACAGGGGGCGCGCCCCCACCCTTGTGGGCAGCCCGTGTCTCCCCTGATGTGCACTCCAAGTTCCCTGGGTTGCTTTCCTTCCAAGAATAACTTCTCTAGTTGATTTCGTTCCGTTTCGACTTCGTTTGATATTCCTTTTCTTCGAAACACTGAAATAGGCAAAAAAAACAGCAAATCTGGGCCGGGCCTCCAGTTAATAGGTTAGTCCCAAAAGTAATATAAAAGTGGAAAATAAAGCCCAGTATTGCCCAAAACAGTAGATAATATAGCATGGAGCAATCAAAAATTATAGATACGTTAGAGACGTATCAAGACCCAACATTCTCTGTGGGTATGATTTGCAGGTTTATCGGGGTGCTATGGATCTTACATATTTGGTCCAGAATTTTGTTTAGGCTGGACAGTTCATCTTTGGCGCCTTTAGAGGGCGGCTTTTGCTGACCTGGCCGAGAGCCTCTGAATCCGGCATTTACCGTCGTGCTCTTCGGGCTGTCTTCTTTATTCCGGCGCTTACTCTTTTTGCTGCGTCGTGATTTCCCGTTTCCATCTCTAACTTCGGATGTACTTGGGTCGCTGGTGCTGCATCGGGCTAGCCAACTGTCCTCGCCCACGCAAAAGCGATTCATGAGGCTTGTTAATGCTGCCATTGTTCCCGGCTTTTCTTGGCCGAGGTGTCTGGCTAGCCATTCGTCTCGGACGCTGTGTTTAAAAGCTGCCAAGGCTTCAGCATCCGGACAGTCGACTATTTGGTTCTTTTTAGTAAGAAAGATGTTCCAAAGCTTTCGGGTTGACTCTCCGGGCTGTTGAGTTATATGACTTAAATCATCTGCATCCGGAGGTCAGACATAAGTCCCTTGAAAATTTGCCCGAAAAGCGTCTTCGAGCTCTTCCCAGCTTCCAATGGAGCTTTCGGGGAGGCTTTTAAGCCAGTGCCGAGCTGGCCCTTTGAGTTTGAGGGGTAAATACTTAATGGCGTGGAGATCATCTCCTTGAGCCATATGGATATGGAGGATATAGTCCTCAATCCAGACCCCAGGGTCTGTTGTTCCGTCATATGCCTCTATGTTTACGGGTTTGAATCCCTCTGGAAATTCACGGTCCAGCACCTCGTCGGTGAAACACAGGGGGTGTGCGACACCCCTGTATCTGGGTGTACCGCGTTGTTCGGATGTTTGTTGTGTTGCATCGTATGCTGGAGCGCGCTTGCGTAGTCCATAGATGGATCTGGTTGTGCCGTCCTTTTGATGCGAGCCTTCGCGTGGATCGCGTATTGGCTTATTTGCGGCGTTGTTTGCCGCTCTATGTTGGCTGTGAGGTCATCTATCCGGCCAGATGGCCGTTTTAATTTTTGGTTGCGGGGGATCTAAGGCCTCCTCATCGAATTCAGGTAGCAACTTCCGCTTCGGGTAGCTCTTGGTGGGGCGATTACCGCCGTACTTCGTTGATGTGTTGAGTACTTTACTCCATCTGATTCTGAGTGTGTCTTGCGCGGCCTTGAGCCTTTGCTTCTGCTTTTTTAGACTCCTCGCGGTGGCAACAAGCCTTTGACGGGCATTCTATTGCTCCGGGTGTCTGTCCGGTGTGATGTCGTCCGGACTATTATCTTTGACAGAGTCGGGTTGTTCGGTTTGATTCTCCATGTTGCCGTGGTCCGGCGATGGTTCACCCTGCTCTAACGCTGGGTCTATATGATCGTTGTTTCTGCCGAGGCGGGATTTGGAGCGGCGCTTACGCCGCCGCTTTGACTGCTTCTCGAGGGGACAACCCTTCGTTGCGTCCTTCCGTTCCTCGTCGTCATTTTGTTTTGGTGTGTCCACCATGTATACGTCATGTGATGAAGTGGGCGTCCAGTGCCCTGTGGGCAGTGGTTCCTGTTCCTCTCCTACATCATCATCCATACCGTCGATGTCTTCGGAGTCGAAGTTGAGCATGTCGGTTAAGTCATCGACAGTGGCTACTGAGTAGGTGACGGGTGGGCGGCGAATTTCTTCGTCATCCGCATCCCAATCCTGCCGGACATAGTTCGGCCAGGACTCTCCTGACAAGGAGAGAGACTTTAATGAATTCAGTATGTCGCCGAAGGGTGAGTGCTGAAAGATATCCGCGGGGGTGAACTCCATGATTGGCGCCCAGTCGGATTTGATAGGCACGGGCGCAGGCGGTTCGGAGTCCGTGGCCGAAAAAGGATCCGGCAGTTTGGCAACACGGCTCTCGTGAAGGGTAAGGTCGATATTCGGCTCGATCGCCGCTAAGGATACGGCCTCCGTGACGGGGTCTATCCACCCGTCCATGGATGGCGCAACTGTTGGGGAACGTAGCAAAAATTCAAAAATTTTCCTACGAAACACCAAGATCTATCTATGGAGAGACCAGCAAAGAGAAGGAGGGAGAGTGCATCTACATACCCTTGTAGATCGCTAAGCGGAAGCGTTCAAGTGAACGGGGTTGATGGAGTCGTACTCGTCGTGATTCAGATCACCGATGATCAAGTGCCGAACGGACGGCACCTCCGCGTTCAACACACGTACAGCCCGGTGACGTCTCCCACGCCTTGATCCAGCAAGGAGAGAGGGAGAGGTTGAGGAAGACTCCATCCAACAGCAGCACAACGGCGTGGTGGTGGTGGAGGAGCGTGGCAATCCTGCAGGGCTTCGCCGAGCACCTACGGGAGAGGAGATGTGTCACGGGAGGGAGAGGGAGGCAACCAAAGGCCTTAGGTATGATTGCTCCTCCTTTTCCCCACTATATATAGGGCCAAGGGAGAGGGGGAGGGCGCAGCCTTGCCCCTTCCTCCAAGGAAGGGTGCGGCTAAGGGTGGGGAGGAGTCCATCCTCCCCAAGGCACCTCGGAGGTGCCTTCCCCCTTTAGGACTCTCCCCTTTTTCATTTATCTTGGCGCATGGGCCTCTAGGGGCTGGTGCCCTTGGCCCATGTAGGCCAAGGCGCACCCCCTACAGCCCATGTGGCCCCCCGGGGCAGGTGGCCCCACCCGGTGGGCCCCCGGGACCCTTCCGGTGGTCCCGGTACAATACCGATGACCCCGAAACTTGTCCTGATGGCCGAAACAGGACTTCCCATATATAAATCTTTACCTCCGGACCATTCCGGAACTCCTCGTGACGTCCGGGATCTCATCCGGGACTCCGAACAACATTCGGTAACCACATACAAGCTTCCTTTATAACCCTAGCGTCATCGAACCTTAAGTGTGTAGACCCTACGGGTTCGGGAGACATGCAGACATGACCGAGACGTTCTCCGGTCAATAACCAACAGCGGGATCTGGATACCCATGTTGGCTCCCACATGTTCCACGATGATCTCATCGGATGAACCACGATGTCAAGGACTCAATCGATCCCGTATACAATTCCCTTTGTCTAGCGGTATTTTACTTGCCCGAGATTCGATCGTCGGTATACCGATACCTTGTTCAATCTCGTTACCGGCAAGTCACTTTACTCGTTCCGTAACACATCATCCCGTGATCAACTCCTTGGTCACATTGCGCATATGATGATGTCCTACCGAGTGG
Source organism: Triticum dicoccoides (assembly GCF_002162155.2). Classification (NCBI taxonomy): domain Eukaryota; kingdom Viridiplantae; phylum Streptophyta; class Magnoliopsida; order Poales; family Poaceae; genus Triticum; species Triticum dicoccoides. Next base: position 450,323,619 of record NC_041386.1, read on the forward strand.
GCCCAGAGATACCTCTCCGTTTACACGGAGTGACAAATCCCAGTCTCGATCCGCATAAAACAATAGATACTTTCGGAGATACCTGTAGTGCACATAGTCACCCAGTTACGTTGTGACGTTTGATACACCCAAAGCACTCCTACGGTATCCAGGAGTTACACGATCTCATGGTCAAAGGAAGAGATACTTGACATTGGCAAAGCTCTAGCAAATGAACTACACGATCTTTTGTGCTAGTCTTAGGATTGGGTCTTGTCCATCACATCATTCTCCTAATGATGTGATCCCGTTATCAACGACATCCAATGTCCATAGCCAGGAAACCATGACTATCTGTTGATCACAACGAGCTAGTCAACTAGAGGCTCACTAGGGACATATTGTGGTCTATGTATTCACACGTGTATTACGATTTCCGGATAATACAGTTATAGCATGAATAAAAGACAATTATCATGAACAAGGAAATATAATAATAATACTTTTATTATTGCCTCTAGGGCATATTTCCAACAGTCTCCCACTTGCACTAGAGTCAATAATCTAGTTCACATCGCCATGTGATTAACACTCACAGGTCACATCGCCATGTGACTAAAACCCAAGAGTTTACTAGAGTCAGTAGTCTAGTTCACATCACTATGTGATTAACACTCAATGAGTTTTATGTTTGATCATGTTGCTTGTGAGAGAGGTTTTAGTCAACGGGTCTGAACCTTTCAGATCCGTGTGTGCTTTACAAATCTCTATGTCATCTCCTAGATGCAGCTACCACGCTCTATTTGGAGCTATTCCAAACAACTGTTCTACTTGGAGCTATTCTAAATTATTGCTCCATTATATGTATCCGGTCTCTCTACTCAAAGCTATCCGGATAGGTGTTAAGCTTGCATCGTCGTAACCTTTACGACGAACTCTTTTACCACCTCCATAATCGAGAAAATTCCTTAGTCCACTAGTTACTAAGGATAACTTTGACCGCTGTCCTGTGAGCCATTCTTGGATCACTCTTGTACCCCTTGACTGACTCATGGCAAGGCACACTTCAGGTGCGGTACACAGCATAGCATACTGAAGAGCCTATGTCTTAAGCATAGGGGACGACCTTCGTCCTTTCTCTCTATTCTGCCATGGTCGAGCTTTAAGTTTTAACTTCATACCTTACAACTCAGGCAAGAACTCCTTCTTTGACTGATCCATCTTGAACACCTTCAAGATCACGTCAAGGCATGTGCTCATTTGAAAGTACCATTAAGCGTTTTGATCTATCCTTATAGATCTTGATGCTTAATGCTCAAGTAGCTTAATCCAAGTTTTCTATTGAAAAACACCTTTCAAATAACCCTATATGCTTTCTAGAAATTCTACATCATTTCTGATCATCAATATGTCAACAACATATACTCATCAGAAATTCTATAGTGCTCCCACTCACTTCTTTGGAAATACAAGTTTCTCATAAACTTTGTACAAACCCAAAATCTTTGATCATCATCAAAGCATACATTCCAACTCCGAGATGCTCACTCTAGTCCTTAAAAAAAGGATCGCTGGAGCTAGCATACCTTTTAGCATCCTTAGGATCGACAAAAACTTTCTGATTGTATTATATACAACCTTTCCTCACGAAAACTGGTAAGGAAACTCGTTTTGATATCCATCTGCCAGATTTCATAAATACAGCTAATGCTAACATGAATCCGACGGACTTTAAGCATCGCTACGGATGAGAAAATCTCATCGTAGTCAACTCCTTGAACTTGTGAAAAACTTTTCGCCACAAGTCGAGCTTCATGGACGGTGACATTACCATCCACGTCCGTCTTCTTCTTAAAGATCCATTTATCTTAATGGCTTGCCGATCATTGGGCAAGTCCACCAAAGTCCATGGATCCGTTCTCGGATTTTATGGCCTCGAGCCATTTATCGGAATCCGGGCCCACCATCGCTTCTCCATAGCTCGTAGGTTCATTGTTGTCTAGCAACATGACCTTCAAGACAGGATCACCTAACCACTCCGAAGTAGTACGTGTCCTTGTCGTCCTACGAGGTTTGGTAGTGACTCGATCCGAAGTTTCATGATCACTATCATAAGCTTCCACTTCAGTTGGTGTACGTGCCACAGGAATAACTTCCTGTGCCCTGCTACATACTTGTTGAAGTGACGGTTCAATAACCTCATCAAGTCTCCACCATCCTCCCACTCAATTTTTTCGAGAGAAACTTTTCCTCGAGAAAGGACCCGATTCTAGAAACAATCCCTTATTGCTTTCGAATCTGAGACAGGAGGTATACCCAACTGTTTTGGGTTTCCTATGAAGATGCATTTTATCCGCTTTGGGTTCGAGCTTATCAACCCGAAACTTTTTCATATAAGCGTCGCAGCCCCAAACTTTTAAGAAACGACAACTTAGGTTTCTCTAAACCATAATTCATACGGTGTCATCTCATCGTAATTACGTGGTGCCCTATTTAAAGTGAATGTGGTTGTCTCTAATGCCTAACCCATGAACGATAGTGGTAATTCGATAAGAGACATCATGGTACGCACCATATCCAATAGGGTGCAACTATGATGTTCGGACACACCATCACATTATGGTGTTCCAGGCGGTATTAATTGCGAAACATTTTCCACAATGTCTTAATTGTGTGCCAAAACTCGTAACTCAGATATTCATCTCTATGATCGTATCATAGACATTTTATCCTCTTGTCACAATGATCTTCTACTTCACTCTGAAATTACTTGAACCATTCAATAATTCAGACTTGTGTTTCATCAAGTAAATATTCTCAACATCTACTCGAATCATCTGTGAAGTAAGAACATAACGATATTCACTGCATGCCTCAGCACTTATTGGACTGCACACATCAAAATGTGTTACTTCCAACAAGTTGCTATCTTGTTCCATCTCATTGAAACCGAGGCTTTTCAGTCATCTTGCCTATGTGGTATGATTTGCATATCTCAAGTGATTCAAAATCAAGTGAGTCCAAACGATCCATATGCATGGAGTCTCTTCATGCGTATACACCAATAGACATGGTTCGCATGTCTCAAACTTTTCTAAAACGAGTGAGTCCAAAGATCCATCAACATGGAGCTTCTTCATGCGTTTTATACCATTATGACTTACATGGCAGTGCCACAAGTAAGTGGAACTATCATTACTATCTTATATCTTTTGGCATGAAAATGTGTATCATTACGATCGAGATTCAATAAACCATTCCTTTAGGTGCAAGACCATTGAAGGTTTTATTCAAATAAATAGAGTAACCATTATTCTCCTTAAATGAATAACCGTATTGCGATAGACATAATCCAATCAAGTCTATGCTCAACGCAAACACCAAATCTCGATGGTAGAGGGAGCGTGCGATGCTTGATCATATCAACATTGGAAACACTTCCAACACATATCGTCAGCTCACCTTTAGCTAGTCTCCTTTTATTCCGTAGCTTTTATTTCGAGTTACTAATACTTAGCAACCGAACCGGTATCTAATACCCTGGTGCTACTAGGAGTACTAGTAAAGTACACATTAACATAATGTATATCCAATATACTTCTATCGACCTTGCCAGCCTTCTCATCTACCAAGTATCTAAGGTAATCCTGCTCCAGTGGTTGTTCCCCTTATTACAGAAGCACTTAGTCTCGGGTTTGGGTTCAACCTCGGGTTTCTTCATTGGTGCAGCAGCTGATTTGCCGTTTCATGAAGTATCCCTTCTTTCCCTTGCCCTTCTTGAAACTAGTGGTTTCATCAACCATCAACAATTGATGCTCCTTCTTGATTTCTACTTTCGCGATGTCAAACAACGCGAATACCTCAAGGATTATCATCTCTATCCTTGATATGTTATAGTTCATCACGAAGCTCTAGCAGCTTGGTGGTAATGACTTCGGAGAAACTATCACTATTTCATCTGGAAGATCAACTCCCACTTGATTCAAGTGATTGTTGTACTCAGACAATCTGAGCACAAGCTCAACGATTGAGCTTTTCTCCCTTAGTTTGCAGGCTAAGAAAATCGTCGGAGGTCTTATACCTCTTGACGTGGGCACGAGCCTGAAATCCCAATTTCAGCCCTCGAAACATCTCATATGTTCCATGACGTTTCGAAAACGTCTTTGGTGCCTCTACTTAAACCATTTAACTGAACTATCACGTAGTTATCAAAACATGTATGTTCGATGTTCGAAACATCCACAAACGACGTTTGGGGTTCAGCACACTGAGCAGTGCATTAAGGACATAAGCTTTCTACTGATCGCATAATCGCTACTTTCAACTTTCAACTATATTTTCTCTAGGAACATATCTAAACAGTAGAACTATAGCGCGAGCTACGACATAATTTGCAAAAGGTCTTTTGACTATGTTCAGGATAATTAAGTTCATCTTATGAACTCCCACTCAGATAGACATCCCTCTAGTCATCTAAGTGATTACATGATCCGAGTCAAACTAGGCCGTGTCCGATCATCACGTGAGACGGACTAGTCATCATCGGTGAACATCTTCATGTTGATCGTATCTTCTATACGACTCATGCTCGACCTTTCGGTCTCCGTGTTCCGAGGCCATGTCTGTACATGCTAGGCTCGTCAAGTTAACCCTAAGTGTTTTCGCTGTGTAAAACTGTCTTACACCCGTTGTATGTGAACGTAAGAATCTATCACACCCAATCATCACGTGGTGCTTCGAAACGACGAACTGTAGCAACGGTGCACAGTTAGGGGAGAACACTTCTTGAAATTTTAATGAGGGATCATCTTATTTACTACCGTCGTTCTAAGCAAATAAGATGTATAAACATGATAAACATCACATGCAATCAAATAAGAGTAGTGACATGATATGGCCAATATCATATAGCTCCTTTGATCTTCATCTTCGGGGCTCCATGATCATCTTGTCACCGGCATGACACCATGATCTCCATCATCATGATCTCCATCATCGTGTCTTCATGAAGTTGTCACGCCAACGACTACTTCTACATGGCGTTCTTCAATGACACGCAGGTCATACAAAAAATAAAGACAACTCCTATGGCTCCTGCCGGTTGTCATACTCATCGACATGCAAGTCGTGAATCCTATTACAAGAACATGATCAATCTCATACATCACATATATCATTCATCACATCCTTTGGCCATATCACATCACAAAGCATACCCTGCAAAAACAAGTTAGACGTCCTCTAATTGTTGTTGCATGTTTTACGTGGCTGCTATGGGTTTCTAGCAAGAATGTTTCTTACCTACGCAAGACCACAACGTGATATGCCAATTGCTATTTACCCTTCATAAGGACCCTTTTCATCGAATCCGTTCCGACTAAAGTGGGAGAGACTGGCACCCGCTAGCCACCTTATGCACCAAGTGCATGTCAATCGGTGGAACCTGTCTCACGTAAGAGTACGTGTAAGGTCGGTCCGGGCCGCTTCATCCCACAATACCGTCGAAACAAGATTGGACTAGTAACGGTAAGCATATTGAACAACATCAACGCCCACAACTACTTTGTGTTCTACTCGTGCAAAGAATCTACGCAATAGACCTAGCTCATGATGCCACTGTTGGGGAACGTAGCAAAAATTCAAAAATTTTCCTACGAAACACCAAGATCTATCTATGGAGAGACCAGCAAAGAGAAGGAGGGAGAGTGCATCTACATACCCTTGTAGATCGCTAAGCGGAAGCGTTCAAGTGAACGGGGTTGATGGAGTCGTACTCGTCGTGATTCAGATCACCGATGATCAAGTGCCGAACGGACGGCACCTCCGCGTTCAACACACGTACAGCCCGGTGACGTCTCCCACGCCTTGATCCAGCAAGGAGAGAGGGAGAGGTTGAGGAAGACTCCATCCAACAGCAGCACAACGGCGTGGTGGTGGTGGAGGAGCGTGGCAATCCTGCAGGGCTTCGCCGAGCACCTACGGGAGAGGAGATGTGTCACGGGAGGGAGAGGGAGGCAACCAAAGGCCTTAGGTATGATTGCTCCTCCTTTTCCCCACTATATATAGGGCCAAGGGAGAGGGGGAGGGCGCAGCCTTGCCCCTTCCTCCAAGGAAGGGTGCGGCTAAGGGTGGGGAGGAGTCCATCCTCCCCAAGGCACCTCGGAGGTGCCTTCCCCCTTTAGGACTCTCCCCTTTTTCATTTATCTTGGCGCATGGGCCTCTAGGGGCTGGTGCCCTTGGCCCATGTAGGCCAAGGCGCACCCCCTACAGCCCATGTGGCCCCCCGGGGCAGGTGGCCCCACCCGGTGGGCCCCCGGGACCCTTCCGGTGGTCCCGGTACAATACCGATGACCCCGAAACTTGTCCTGATGGCCGAAACAGGACTTCCCATATATAAATCTTTACCTCCGGACCATTCCGGAACTCCTCGTGACGTCCGGGATCTCATCCGGGACTCCGAACAACATTCGGTAACCACATACAAGCTTCCTTTATAACCCTAGCGTCATCGAACCTTAAGTGTGTAGACCCTACGGGTTCGGGAGACATGCAGACATGACCGAGACGTTCTCCGGTCAATAACCAACAGCGGGATCTGGATACCCATGTTGGCTCCCACATGTTCCACGATGATCTCATCGGATGAACCACGATGTCAAGGACTCAATCGATCCCGTATACAATTCCCTTTGTCTAGCGGTATTTTACTTGCCCGAGATTCGATCGTCGGTATCCAATACCTTGTTCAATCTCGTTACCGGCAAGTCACTTTACTCGTTCCATAACACATCATCCCGTGATCAACTCCTTGGTCACATTGCGCATATGATGATGTCCTACCGAGTGGGCCCAGAGATACCTCTCCGTTTACACGGAGTGACAAATCCCAGTCTCAATCCGCATAAAACAATAGATACTTTCGGAGATACCCATAGTGCACCTTTATAGTCACCCAGTTACGTTGTGACGTTTGATACACCCAAAGCACTCCTACGGTATCCAGGAGTTACACGATCTCATGGTCAAAGGAAGAGATACTTGACATTGGCAAAGCTCTAGCAAATGAACTACACGATCTTTTGTGCTAGTCTTAGGATTGGGTCTTGTCCATCACATCATTCTCCTAATGATGTGATCCCGTTATCAACGACATCCAATGTCCATAGCCAGGAAACCATGACTATCTGTTGATCACAACGAGCTAGTCAACTAGAGGCTCACTAGGGACATATTGTGGTCTATGTATTCACACGTGTATTACGATTTCCGGATAATACAGTTATAGCATGAATAAAATACAATTATCATGAACAAGGAAATATAATAATAATACTTTTATTATTGCCTCTAGGGCATATTTCCAACAGCAACTGGCTCCGAGTTGAGGCTCGGAGCGGCTGCCGGCGATCTCCTGAATACGGTCTGATGGTAGAGTTAAATCGTACTCATCGTGACCGCGTGGCCCACAAGGCAGGGGCTCGAATCCGTCGAAGATCAAGTCTCCGCGGATATCGGCCGTGTAATTTAAGCTTCCAAACCTGGCCTGATGGCCAGGGGCGTAGCTTTCGATCTGCTCCAGATGGCCAAGCGAGTTGGCCCGCAGTGCGAAGCCGCCGAACACAAAGATCTATCCGGGGAGAAAAGTCTCACCTTGGACTACATCGCTATCGATGATAGAAGGAGCCATCAAGCCTAACGGCGACGACATAGAGGAACTCTCAATGAAAGCACCGATGTCAGTGTCAAAACCGGCGGATCTCGGGTAGGGGGTCCCGAACTGTGCGTCTAAGGCGGATGGTAACAGGAGGCAGGAAACACAATGTTTTACCCAGGTTCGGGCCCTCCTGATGGAGGTAAAACCTACGTCCTGCTTGATTTATTCTTGATGATATGAGTATTACAAGAGTTGATCTACCACGAGATCGGAGAGGCTAAACCCTAGAAGCTAGCCTATGGTATGATTGTATGTTGTCCTACGGACTAAAACCCTCCGGTTTATATAGACACCGGAAAGGGCTAGGGTTACACAAGGTCGGTTACAAAGGAGGAGCTATACATATCCGTATTGCCTAGCTTGCCTTCCACGCCAAGTAGAGTCCCATCCGGACATGAGACGAAGTCTTCAATCTTGTATCTTCATAGTCTAACAGTCCGGCCAAAGGATATAGTCTGGCTGTCCGGAGACCCCCTAATCCAGGACTCCCTCAGTGAGACATATGCCCCCGTTTCTAGACTTGAGTCCATCTGCATCTTGCTTGCCTATGCTAATCACCATGATATCACTTTATACCAAATGGACATTAAAAGTGCTTTTCTAAATGGTGAAATTGTGGAGGAAGTTTATGTTAAACAACCTCCCAGCTTCGTCAATCCTAAGAAACCCGATCATGTTTACAAACTTCACAAAGCTCTTTATGGTCTTAAACAAGCTCCTAGAGTGTGGTACAAATGCTTGACCAAGCTCCTTATTGATAAAGGCTTTGAGATTGGAAAAATAGATTCTACTCTTTTTACTAAAAGGGTTAATGGTGAATTATTTGTATGCCAAATTTATGTTGATGATATCATATTTGGTTTGACTAACCCTCATTTTAGTGAAAAGTTTGGGAAGCTAATGTCGGAGAAGTTTGAGATGTCTATGATGAGTGAACTCAAGTTCTTTCTTGGTTTGCAAATCAAGCAAACTAAGGAAGGCACCTTTGTCTCTCAAACAAAGTACACCAAGGACTTATAAAAAAAGTTCAACATGCAAGAAAGCAAAGGTATGAAAACTCCCATGCCTACTAGTGGACATCTTGATTTGACTAAGGATGGTAAACCGGTTGATCAAAATGTTTATCGATCTATGATTGGTTCGTTGTTATATCTATGTGCCTCCCATCCCGACATCATGCTAAGTGTGTGCACATGTGCACGATATCAAGCGGCCCCCAAAGAATGTCATCTTAAGGCTGTGAAAAGGATAGCGAGATACTTGATACATACACCAAATTTTGGCATTTGGTATCCTAAGAGGTCCTCTTTTGATCTTGTTGGCTATTCCGAATCGGACTATGCCGAAGACAAGGTTGATAGAAAGTCCACTTTGGGTACTTGTCAATTTCTTGGTAGATCTCTCGTATCTTGGTCCTCCAAGAAACAAAACTTGGTATCCTTATCCACCGCCGAAGCGGAATACATTGCCGCCGGTTCATGTTGTGCTCAATTACTTTGGATGACCCAAACTCTTAAAGATTATGGGATCAATGTGAAACATGTTCCATTGCTTTGTGACAATGAAAGTGCTATTAAGATCGCTCACAACCCTGTGCAACATTCTCGAACTAAGCATATTGAAGTTCGTCATCATTTCATTCGAGGTCATGTTGCTAAAGGGGACATTGATCTTAAACATGTTCGTATCGATAAGCAATTGGTGGATATATTCACCAAACCGCTTGATGAGAAAGTCTTTTGCCGTTTGAGAGGTGAATTGAACATCATTAATGCTTCAAATTTGGAGTAGGAACTCCATTTGGATACATGCAAGGCATGAATTTATGACTAATCCTTGATACTTCTCTTATGATGATGATCATATCTCTTGGATATATTTGCACCCTTGCATGTTATGTAACCCTTGTAGGTACTTGGATGAATCAAAATCTATGAGATTGCCAATCACTCACATCTTGAGCAATCTCTACATCACCAAGTCTCTACAATATGGTGGTTGAATACAAGGAAGCATGGAACCTTTCAACATATCCTTTGACCACTTCCATATATCAAATTTCATTTGGTATCGAATTCATGATTGTCAAATTGGATACACAAGTGCTCTTCCTTGCAAGACTAACCCATGTAGGTAGATGAATTCAAACTACAAGTGGTGCTCCAAATCTTTGATGAGCTACATCAACCTTGAGCATCCCACACAAGTTCAACTACATGATCAAGTTCAACACCACCACCCAAGGTATGTTATTCCATCTTAGAGAAGCTTTACCCCAAGTCATGGGTCAAAGCAACTCAACAAGATGCGAATACATCAAATTCTTAAACAAAAAATGGTAACCCCATTTTGAGGTTAAACGATGAGTATGACCTACGATCAAGTGTTCTCACTTGACTCCTCAGTCAATATACTCTAACATAGGTGACTCTATCGCCGACCAATTCTAGATGAAGTTCTCTAGTGTCTCTATGTATTCTTGCATTTATCTCTTGCATATTTGTTTCACTTCATCTAGATTTCTTTTATTTTTCTTTGTTTTTGTTTTTGTTCTGCATTCCTTGCATCCAATTCATTGCAAATCCTTCAGTTAATTCATTGCAAGTCTTGTGAGATCTTACTTGCCTAGTGAGATGAGGTGACAAGTGTTCTCTTTGTGTTGAACTCAGTCATACCGATATGTGGCTTTCGGTCACACCGAACCAATTCGGTGCCACCGAAGACTACACCTCGGTATCACCGATTTCGCTGCAGAGAAGACAATTTGCCATATGTTTCTGTAGTTTTATTCCATCTCCACTCGATGATTCTTGTCCTCTACCAGCATCACAATCTATACAATGCTTTTCTCTGTGACTCAAGGACCAAACATATTTTGACTCACACTCCAGAAGATGCCTTCTTGGAAATTGATGTCAAAGGGGGAGAGAGATCACATCAAAGCTTATTCTCTTCAAAGGGAGAAAGAAAAAGGGGGAGAGTGAGAAAAAGGGAGAGAGAGGTAATCACATTAAAGGCCCCAGATGCTTGGTGTTCAAGAGGAGAGAAGTCACATGTCTTTAAGAGGGGAAAGACATGTCTATGTCATGTTTATGATCTGTTTTGCTATGGTTTTGTTTCCCTATGTTCACCCATTATCCAATACAAGATTCAGGGGGAGAAACACTGCTAGGGAAGGAAATCTCTTTACCTTTTGGGGACATGTCTATATCAAATACAGTACTCAGTACTCACTCTCTACATGTCATCCCAGTCTTGGTACTCTTGTGGTTTCTTTTGGTTGCTCTGGTTTGTAAATGTATCTGTGTTATCTAACCTTGTTTACTCAGGTTCATTCCTTCCTAAGCCAACTCAAGACCACAAGGTAAGTATATGCATCACACTCATGTGCATGAGGATTTCTTGCTGATGTACATATCGTTTTCAAGAAGGACTCATGAGCATGTAGATACATATCATATTTTCACATATCTTGCTCTGATGTATATAGCCAAGATACATGTAACATATTGCTTACTCTATCACGCCTATGCATTCACATGCCCTTATATTCCATATTTACATGATTGCATACATATAGGGGGGCCTATGCATGTTACATGTCTCTCCAAAGCTTTACTAGTTATTCTCTATATCTTTATTTAAAGCTTTGATGTATGTTGTCATCAATTACCAAAAAGGGGGAGATTGAAAGGACAAGTAGTGCTCCCTGGGTGATCTTGGTAATTAATGTCAACATATCTCTTGTTGGACTAATGCTTTCATCTAGTATGTTTCATATAAGTTCAACAATGGAGTGGCATGGACTAGAGGATGTGGAACCCTTATGAGATGATAAGGACAAAGGATTGGCTCAAGCTCAAAGCTCAGGACTCTACATTTTGTATTTTTAGTGATCCAAGATCACATTGAGTCCATAGGAAAGCCAATACTATTAAGAGGGGATGAGGTATTGCTTAATGGCTTGCTTGCTCAAAGTGCTTAGTGATATGCTCCACATCCCTCAACTACTTTCTCAAATCCACATATGTCCCAAACCAAAAGTCAAACTCGGCCCTACCAAAATTTCCTATCCGGCACCACCGAGTGCTCTTGACATATCCACTGCCATAAACCCTAATCAATTCGGTCTTACCGATGGGATCTTGGTCTCACCGAGATGGGCTTGCAAACTCTCTGTTGCCTATTGCATTAGTTTCGGTCGCACCGAAATATGCAATCGGTCTCACCGAGTTTAGCTTATTACCAAAATCGATCCCACCGAGTTTGTGTAATCGGTCCAACCGAGATAAGGCTTTACCCTAACCCTAGCACATCGGTCCCACCGAGTTGATCATGTCGGTCCCACCGAAATGCCTAATGGTCACATTATGAATCAAATCGGTCTAGCCGAGTTTTATCATTCGGTCCCACCGAGTTTGGTGATTTGTGTGTAACAGTTAGATTTTGTGTGCAGGCTATATATACCCCTCCACCCACTCTTCATTCGAGAAGAGAGCCATCAGAATATGCCTACACTTCCAACACACATTTTTTGAGAGAGAACCACCTACACTTGTGTTGAGGTCAAGATATTCCATTCCAACCACATAAATCTTGATCTCTAGCCTTCCTCAAGTTGCTTTCCACTCAAATCATCTTTCTACCAAATCCAATCCTATGAGAGAGAGTTGAGTGTTGAGGAGACTATCATTTGAAGCACAAGAGCAAGGAGTTCATCATCAACACACCATCGATTACCTTTTGGAGAGTGGTGTCTCCTAGATTAGTTAGGTGTCACTTGGGAGCCTCTGTCAAGATTGTGGAGTTGAACCGAGGAGTTTGTACGGGCAAGGAGATAGCCTACTTCGTGAAGATCTACCCTAGTGACACTACTAGGAAAAAGGCTACTAACAGCGCGGGTAAAATGGCTATTAGCAGCGCGGGTACCCGCGCTACTAGTATTGCGCTACAGCTAACAGTTACTAGTAGCATGGGTTAAATCCGTGCTACTACTAACAAAGTTAGTAGTAGCGTGTGCCACCCACGCTATTGCTATTTCGTACCCGCGCCACAACTAACGAAATAGTAGTAGCGTGTCCATACTACCAACGCTACTAGTATCCTAAATACTAGTAGCGCACATTTTTTTCACACGCCACTACTAACTAATTTATAATTAAAAAAATAAAATCCACCAATTCCATTTATGCATACAGTTCCCAGTAAACACAATAGTGAGCACTGCTGGCTTCTATTTCAGGGTTAACCGGAAACCGAAGGAAATAAATCAGCCAAAAAACCTCATTATGCATTGCTACTCACAAATGACCACTTCAAAGAACATGCAAGTATCTATGTCATTAACAATTGCAAACATAAGTTTCTTTTTACTACAGTTGTTGTATGTACTATCACACAGTTCCTCATTCTATTCTCACTGAATAATAAGAAAAATGAAAAGAAAAGATAGACATAATCTGCCGCAATTGCACTTCGGTGTCATGGATTCTGTGTGCCGCTTCAACATCTCATTATCTTGCAGCACTCTGTCGCTGTCTTCTACCTATGAATAAAAACAGACCTTGTCAAAGAAGCAAATGTGAAACCATATTACAACATGTATGCTAAGTCGCTAACCCATAGAGACAGCTAGAACAAATGTGAAAACTTTCCATGTTGCCAAGTAAGTATATGAGCACCCCTCAAAACATCAATTAGCAAGTACTTGACACATACAAACTTGTACAGAAAAAAAACACTTCCGAATTTAATTGGCTTCAAAGATTGCAAGGAAGGCATACTGATGAGCTGCAATGCAATCTTCAATGTTCAGTACTTGTACACGCTATGCTCCTGCGGTGCAACCCCTAGCTCATGTGGCTTCACAAAGTCTACATTGTACAGGACATTTTTAGCAAAGGGTGAAACTGCATACATATACATCTCAAATCATATGTAGTATGTGTCTAGTCATCCTACGATTGCCCGAGCTCAAAACTGTATTTCTTATAAAAACTTCAGACATGTTCAGGAAACACATGAGACAAGTCCTTCATGGGCGATGGCCATGGTGGGATAAACAAGGTTGCTTCTTCATGGACCCTTCGTGGGTGGAGCCCTCCGTGGAGTCGCGCAATCGTTACCCTTCGTGGGTTGAAGTCTCCATCAACGTGGATGTACAATAGCACCACCTATCGGAACCACGCCAAAAATCTCCGTGTCTCCAATTGTGTTTGCACACTCCAATCCCATCCCTTTAAATTCTTGCAACTTGCATGATTTACTTTCCGCTGCTCATATACTCTTGTCATGCTTGCTTGATATGTATTGTGAATGTTTGAACTTGTGCTAAAACTCCACTTCAACTTAAAGAATTTAAAAACTACAACTTTCCTTGCTAAGAGTCTATTCACCCCCCTCTAGACACCTCTTCTCAATCCTTTCACATAGTAACGACCAAGGTCCTCATCGAACTCCCACTTGAGTTCGGTAGCATCACCTGCACTGGCATCATCGGCACCTACAACTGTTTTGGTAGAATCTGTGAGTCACAAGGACTCAACAATCTCAAAACCTGCGAGATCAAGAATATTTAAGCTTATGGGTAGGATGTGGTAATGAGGTGGAGTTGCAGCAAGTTCTAAGCAAATATGGTGGCTAACTTACGAGTATAGGAGTAAGAAGAGAAACTACGCAACGGTCGTGAAGCTAGATGTGATCAAGAAGTGATCCTGAAACTACTTACGTTCAAACATAACTCCAAAACCATGTTCACTTCCCGGACTCTACCGAAAAGAGACCATCATAGCTACACACGCAGTCGGTTCATTTTAATTAAGTCAAGTGGCAAGTTCTCTACAACCGGATATTAACAAATTCTCATCTGCCACATAACCGCGGGCATGGCTCTCGAAAGTTTATACCCTGTAGGGGTGTCCCAACTTAGCCCATCACAATCTCTCACAATCAATGAAGGATATTCCTTGTCCCGGAAAGACCCGATCAGTCTCAAAATCCTGGTTACAAAACATTTCGACAATGGTAAAACAAGACTAGCAAGACCGCCCGACTATGCCGACAAATCCCGATAGGAGCTGGACATATCTCGTTCTCAGGGCACACCGGATGAGAGATCCTATGAGTAAAACCAACCCTCAAGTTTCCCCGAGGTGGCATTGTAATCTACTCAGTTTGGA
>NC_041386.1:450338712-450386463 GCF_002162155.2 Triticum dicoccoides
GGAAAGTAATAGATTGTTAGGAAAATGTAAAACCAAGGTTGGACATTGCTGGAGGAGTTTTATTCAAAGCGAACTGTCAAGGGGGTCCCATAACACCAACCGCGTAAGGAACGCAAAATCAAGGAACATAACACCGGTATGACAGAAACTAAGGCGGCAAGAGTGGAACAAAACACCAGGCATAAGGCCGAGCCTTCCACCCTTAACCAAGTATATAGATGCATTAATTAAAATAAGAGATATTGTGATATCCCAACATAATCATGTTTCAACATGGAACAACCTGCAAGGCACCTGCAACTAGCAACGCTATAAGAGGGGCTGAGCAAAAGCGGTAACATAGCCAAACAACGATTTGCTAGGAAGGTGAGTTAGAGGCTTGACAAGACAATATGGGAGGCATGATAAACAAGTGGTAGGTAGCGCGACATAGCGATATAGCGAATAACTAGCAAGCAAAGATAGAAGTGATATCGAGGGTAATGGTCATCTTACCTACAATCCCGCTAGAAAGAAGACCGGATCCATGAAGAAGAAGACGAACCAACGTAGATGAACAGATCCTCACAATTGCAATGATACCGAGAACTATCGAGAAGTAGCACAACCGGAAAGAAGCAAACATCATGGTAAACACACTATCGAGAAGTTTTATGCAATTTTATGAAAATGTTGACATGAGCATGATATGAAGCAGTTGTCATCGTGGCGAAAACGAAAGGGGTGCCACGACAACGACAACGGAAATGGTGGCACGACAACATTCCAATGATCCGGCAATTCGTGGAAATGTCGGTGCAAAAGAACAAGTGTGCGGAACATGCAAGAGTGACGGAGAGTTATCCCGGTAATCGGGTTCCCACGTGTCGGCGGCAAGGCATCCGAGGGTCGTGCACGAAACAAGTTGGGCACGGTGCAAAGAAGATGTGCATCTCATACAACATGCATTTGTCTACGAGTCGTCGTCTCGATGGTTATACCTTCAAGGCGTGCATTCGGGACGGTTCGGGTTCGATGGGATGTAGAAGGAAGTAGACGTTCTCGCGAGGGTATGGAAGTAGTTGTTCACGGTGACAGCAGTAGTACATAGAAATCATGGGCGAACTTGGAGGGTCATCGATAGTCGTTCACAGGTCTTCGGCGATGGTTGTGGTACATGTTCTGTAGATGTTCCGGCGGCGGTAGTGGTACACGGGTCGATGGTAGTCAAACTTGATGTTTTTGGTTCATGGGTCTTCGGTGACGGCAGTCATTCTAGGCGTCAGGCGTCAAGGTACTTGGCGTAAACCAAGACGATGGTTTTGACGATCCGGCGAGATGACATGGTTCGGGGCAGTCTCGATCTTGATGGTCTCGGTAAGTCCTCGGGGTGGTCGTTGGACTTGGCGGTTTCGTCGACGGTAGTTGTACCCATATTGTAGTCGTTCACTTGACGGTCTTGTTAGGTCCACGACGAGGGTAGAGCTACACTTGTTGGAGAGAGACTTGGCGCATCTTTATTCTTTCGGGTTCGTAGTTGTACTTGGCGTTCGGAGCAGCAGCATGGAGGCAACAATGGCAGGGCGAGGTGTAGGTGCACGGGTGGCCATCGGGGAGGTGCAGCACGAGTGACACTTTGCTGGGCTGCTTGATGCAGACGGGAGCAGGGCACATAGGAGGTCAGGAGGCCGGCGAAAGGAATCATGCAGAGGAGTTTGGGGAAGCTCGATGGAGGAAGCCGACCACCATGGATGGCGCTCGGGAGGTGGGTCGCAGAGAGAAACGACGGGTCGCTCGGATGGAGGACACAGGCGAGGAGGTCCGGCAAAGGCGGTGCAGACCGGCCGCGGGGCTCGCTGGAGAAGGAGTGGAGGGACGGCAGGAGCTTGGAGCTCGGCGTCCATGGCAGGAAGATGAGGCCGGAGGAGGAAGCACATGGAGGGGCGCAGGGGCACGGCGATGTTGATGGCCTCGCGGCCATGGAGGGCGACGGGCGCGGTCTAGAAGGAGCAGGGCCGACCAAAGCCGGGAGTTGCCGTGGCGAACAAGGCGCGGGCGCCATGGCGGGGAGGTGGCGGCTTGATGGGGAGCTCGCGGTGGATCCTGGCGGCGGCTACGTGACGAGCTCCAGGCGGCGGCGGACACGAAGGAGAGGGAGGACGCGTCGGCGCGGTGGAGAAGGAGGCACGAGGGAGAGGGGCGGCGCCAGAGGAGGACGAAGGGGAGAGATCAGGGGATTAAGCGGTGCGGGTGTAGGCGGCGGGCACGGGAGGGAGAGGGAGAGGCTAGGGTTACAGCGGGGGCACGGCTGGGCTGCAGATGGGCCTTGGAGGCTGGGCCTGGGAGGTCCAAGAGGCCGGCTAGAGCCACTCTCCGTCTCACTTATTTTCCATAGCAGAAAAAATGCAAAGAACGAAAAGGAGTGAAGAAAAGGTTAAAGAGTTTGGGCATGGGTTTATTTCCCCGGACTCACAAAATGTGCACGGTCCATGAAAAATAGGACTAGGCATGATTGAAAGTTGAATTCAAACTCATTTGAGTTTAATTCAAATAGGTTTGAACTAGGACCAGGTTTTCGAAGTGTCCAAAAATATTGAGAATTTAGGAGGAGCCTCGATAAAAGAGATAAAGAATTGTTTTCAAGGTTTGGAGGTGAAACTTGAGGTGAAATAGGCATGGGAATTATTTTGCAAGTGTTTCCGGTTAATTCCAAACTAATGGAATATTTAAAATAGCTCCATAATTATTAGGAGGATATGTTATAAAGAGAAATCATCATGTGAATTCCCTCGATTTAAATGGATCCGAGATCCATGCAATTTATTTGGTTGAGTTTTTAAAACTTAAAAGACATGTTGGCATGATGGCATGATGCAATGCAAGAATAAATAAAGCAACCACAAATGAAAAACACGAAGGTCACGAAAATACGGAAGTCTTCTGGAGCGTCGATCTTGGGGCGTCACATGTCACTACTCAGGGCTCATTCAGTGTCTTAAGCTTCAGAGAGCACAACACATTCTTTGACAAGGCCAATAATCCATCCAAGAAGCCCAAGATATATTCTGACAGGTTCTGGAGTCATCAGCAAAGAAGCTATTACTCATGCATCTTGTACAACCAGGACAGAATCTTCCCACACAAGCGCATGCGGTGTGATGCCATTGTTGGACTACCATGCCTTGAGGAAGCCCTTGATTGCTTTCATGAAGTTGGCCTGCTCCCCTTTTTTGTTGACAAGGAGCACTGGAATGAAGAGCTCTTGCTTCAATTTTATGCCACCCTTCATATCTCAGGCTACAATAGGGATCCGAAGACATGGATCCTTGAGTGGATGTCAGGTGATGTACACCATGAAGCCAAAGCTCAAGACATCATTGAGCTTACCTCCCTGCCCACTCTTGGTGATCTCTATGAGCCAGGCTGTCAGCGATGTGAACAGGAACTTGAAAGCATCTTCCAGAAGCTAGAGCCCAATATGAGTCAAATGTTGAGCATGATAAAGCCATTGCTAATAGAAGCTGAGTACTTCAAGGAATTCTTTGTGAATGACCTCGAGTACCCGCCCTGCACCATATATCATATACCGAGTCAAACTCTATGGCCAATCAAAGGGCACTCTTCGCATGCCAAGACTGAAGGCTCCATGAAGACATTGGTCTTCTACATTCTGAATGACCACTACTGCGGATACTGCTAATGCGACACTATGATCAGAGACCCTTTGCCGAAACTATGTGCGATGCAATAATCGCAAACGGTGGTGTCAAAAAACCGTCAGAAAGGTGCAAAATATTTGCAATGTCCGAGCCATCAAACACGGTTCAGATTTTAGTTGCGTGTGTGATGCAGGACACACGGTTAATCCATTCACACTGTCTGCGATGAGGTAGAACAACAGAAATGTGCAGCCATAACAATGTGCGTGCGATGCAGGACACACGGTTAATCCATTCGAATTGTTTGCGATGAGGCAGAACAACACGAAACGGGCATCCATATCAATGTGTGTGCGATATACGGCATAGGGTTAACTCGGACGAACAGTTTTCGATTAGGGAACACAACAGAAACGGTTCAACATAACAAGATGTGTGTGATATGCGGCATACAGTTCACAGAGAAGAACTGTTTGCGATGAGCCAAAAGAACACAAACGAGTCATGTAAACAAGAAGTGTCTGATACTTGGCA
This sequence comes from Triticum dicoccoides, assembly GCF_002162155.2. Taxonomy (NCBI): domain Eukaryota; kingdom Viridiplantae; phylum Streptophyta; class Magnoliopsida; order Poales; family Poaceae; genus Triticum; species Triticum dicoccoides. Next base: position 450,342,885 of record NC_041386.1, read on the forward strand.
AACAGCCGACTCGGATGAACTGTTTGCGATGAGAAATTACAACACAGACGGTTGATGCAGTTACTTCATGTGCGATTCTGTGTGTACAAAAAACTTTGAAAACTACAAACTAGTTGCTTGAGGTGGCGGAGTATCGCACATGATGCGTCTGCGAGTACTCGTGTGCAATGATTAGTATGTTACACATACATTTCTTTATGTTAACATGTGTGTGAATTTGCAATATGGACAGTTAATATGGAAATGCCTTCTGGTCATCGGGCACACGTTTAAACTCAATGAACTGTCTACGATACTAATACTTTCCATGAAAATTTATGAACTTGGGTAACCGCATTTGAGTAACATATATATAGTGGTTACACTATTCGACAAAAGGAGGATCTTCGTAACACGGTCTTGACAACCATATGGTCCATATCTACATACTTAACATAGTAACAACTATCACATTTTAAGAGGCTAAGGGCCAACAACCATACGGTCCATATCTACAAACTTTACATATATAGTAACAGCTAGCACACTTTAAGAGGCTGAGGGCCAACAACCACAACTATCCACTGGAAGCAGCTTGATCATGGCGACTCGGCATCTCATCAATGAAAAGGAAGAGCCCTCCTGTGCCTTGGTAGATCATGAGTAGAACAGTGTCTCTAATTTTCCAATATGGATGCATTGTCACGAGAAGCGAGAACTTGTTAATTTGAATGGTTCCATTTCTGCTGGAAATGCAGTACCTTGCAATCACTTTGGCGTTATTAGCAGGCACAAGTGTAATTCGACCACGCCAGGCAATCGATCTAGGAACTGCTACAGGGGGGAATTTCTGTTGACATGTAGAATAAAAAACAATTGTAACATATCATTGAAGATACATATAGTTTATGAGCATCAACATTAAAATAAGACTTTTTACCAGCGTTTTGTGCACACAATTGGTCTTGTTCAGTGTGTGCACCATAGGTCTAATTAATCCCATCCAATATCCAGCATTCATATGTTGTGCTATCTCTCTCAGATTATCAACAAAGTTTATGACATGCTTCAAGTCCTTCCACTGAAATTTGGTACGCTTAGTAACATACAGATCATTCACTATGCATCCAACATATCCTTCTTAAATGGTGGAAAGGTATTATTTATTCAGAACATGGCAGAAGAATATACAGTGCGCATAAATTGGTAAATAGAATTTGTTACTGCCTAGGAACGGAGTCAGAATATGATATCACAATTGATTGCTTAAATAGTGATCAATTGGTTGCTTAAATAGTAATATGACAGCATGGATAAAGTTGAAAGGACACTAACCTCGATCAGACTTTGATCGGCTGATGATGTTGGGTAAGTAATCATCCATGTTAATTAGACCGGGTTGTGGTGCACACACTAGAATTTTATTGCTAGCTTTCAGTTCATAACACTTAGGCATTTTTCTCCAAAGGTCCGCATTAAAATAGGAGTGACCATCTTTATCAAGTTTTATGCTAACCTTCATTGTAAATCCATGTTGTCTTTTCAATATGACATCCTGGGAGTCATCAGCAAAGTAAAGCCCAAGATTTCCTTCTACTCCTGTTCTTGCAAAGCAAGGGATGTACTGCTTGAAATAAAAATTAAGATCGTAAATAAATATATTGAAATAACCGAGCAAGATGCAAATATGGGAGTAACTGATAGAACATATCCATATATAGATGCAAGAAAAGTACAAAAATATAGAATTAAAAATAGATAATGTAAGAAAGATTTTATGCAAATATATAGATAATGTAGCAACAGACGGTATATGTTCACAAATTTAGGCCATGCCGACCGTGGTAGGTTGAGATTGAACATACCGAGCGCTCCCTGAAGTCATCCGAAATGGTGAGATAGAACTTCGTTTCCGACTGGACACGACCACAGTTGCCGATTTGTGCTCGCATTGTGCACACATGAATGAACACCCATGAATCATCTAGAACAAAAATGATTCCACGGCAATTTCCACCGGTTGATTAACAGCGACGGACGGACTGCGATAAGAGATGAGTAAATATTTCGCTAATTAAGTTGATTACCTTCTCCATGAGAAAAATCCCTGGCCCAATCCCGCAGAAAACCCCAATCGACCAGAGTCTAGAATGTCAGTGCGGATAGGCGGCGGAAAGCGGTGGAGGCAAAATTCGGTGTCGTTTTGAGCACGACCTACGCCCGCCGCCAAAAGACGTCGAGCTTAGGTTGCAGAGTTATGGAGGAGTCCGCGGCGAGTGAGTGGGGATGAAGTGGGCGAGGGTTTTCTTTTCCTTTTGCATGTGTGAGTGAACACACACGGCTCACAGAGGCGACGGAGATGAATCGTGTGCGATAGTAAATCACCGAGATTGAATGGGATTCCAAATTTCCTTTGTCCTTCATCCATGAGTTTTTTCTACGATGAATATAAACCCTGCTAATCACTGTGTTCAAATTTGACAGTTTTACGGGTCCATTTACAATATTTAGGGGATTATGTGCATTTTGTAGGCATTAATGCACGTAATTCAAATTGAAACAATTGGAGCATGAAAGGGTGCACAAGAACGGTCTGGGAAAACCATACTCGTGGTATTTAGTAATTTGTCAAGCCTTTTACAAGGAATGGAGAGATATTTCAATGGAATGCGTGGCAATAGTCAACCACAAACGCATCATTTACTGGGTTATCAACTATAGAACAATGAAACATGTGCTTAAAAAACATGACGGCTGGCATGGTGCCATGGTATGGCCTCACTATGCCCTGGTCAAAAGCTAAGAAGGTTTGATTTATGTCTTCATGCATGCCCTTCATAAATCGAGCCATCACCGAGGAAGTTCAATGCTTTCAAGAGGGAAATCACCAAGATTGAAGGGGAATGCAAATTTCCATCCTAGTTTGTCATTCAATTTTTTTCCAACGATCAACATACCGCCTCAAATGAAACATGTTCAAATTTTATATTTTTTCGAACTCATTTACCATATTTAGGGGATTGTGTGCATTTTCAAGGCATTGATTATGCACATAATTCAAATTCGAGCAATTGGTGCATGAAAAGGTGCACAAGAACGGTCTGGAAAACCATGCTCGTGCTATAGAAAAAATGAAACACATGGTTGAAAAACATGACGCCTGGTGTGGTGCCATGGTATGGCCTCATCATGCCCTGGTAAAAATTGGAGAATGTTTTCCTCATGTCGTGATGTGCGCCTTTCATAAAACGAACCATCATCCGAGGAAGTTTCATGGTTTCGAGGGGGAAATCACCAAGATTCAAGGGGTGTCCAATTTTCCTTTGTCCTTTGTCCACGAATTCATGCATGAAAGGGTCCACAAGAATGGCCTAGAAAACCATGTGTGTGCCATTTAGTAAATTCTCATGCTTTTTACAAGGAATGGACAGATATTTTGATGAAATGTGTGGCAATTGTCAACCACAAATGTCTGTTTGTTGGGTTTCCAACTATGGAAAAATGAAATAAATGCTTAAAAACATGACGCCTGGCATGGTGCCATGGTATGACCTCACAATGCCCTGGTAAAAATTTGAGAAGGTTTGGCTTATGTCTTCATGCACGCCCTTCATAAGTCAAACCATCACCGAGGAAGTTCCATGCTTTCGAGAGGGAAAATCCCCAAGGTTGAAGGGGAATCCTAATTTCCGTCCTAGTTTGTCATTCAGGTTTTTTCCAATGATCAACATACCACCTCAAATGCAACGTGTTCAAATTTGACATTTTCCCGGGCTCATTTACCATATTTAGGGGATCATGTGCATTTTCTAGGCATTAATGGACATAATTCAAATCCAAACAATCGGTGCTTGAAAAGGTGCACAAGAATGGTCTGGAAAACCATGCTCGTGTTACTTAGCACATTCTCATGCCTTTTACAAGGAATGGGCAGATATTTCAAGAAAATGTGTGGCGATAGTCAACCATAAACGCGTCATTTACTCGGTTAACAACTATATAAAAAATAAAACACATGGTTGGAAAACATGACGCCTGGCGTGGTGCCATGGTATGGCCTCACCATGCCCTGGTAAAAATTGGAGAATGTTTTCCTTATGTCGTGATGTGTGCGCCTTTCATAAATCGAACCATCACCGAGGAAGTTTCATGGTTTCGAGGGGGAAATCACCAAGATTGAAGGGGGATCCAAATTTCCTTTGTCCTTTGTCCACGAGTTTTTTTTCTATGATGAGCATACAACCTGCAAAGCATCGTGTTCAAATTGACACTTTTCCATGTTCATTTGCCATATTTAGGGGATTATGTGCATTTCCTAGGCTTTAATGCGCATAATTCAAGTTCAAACAATCAATGCATGAAAGGGTCCACAAGAACGGCCTAGAAAACCATGCTCGTGCCATTTAGTAAATTCTCATGCCTTTTACAAGAAATGGATAGATATTTCGATGAAATGTGTGGCAATAGTCAACCACAAATGTCTGTTTGTTGGGTTTTCAACGATAGAAAAAATGAAATAAATGCTTAAAAACATGATGCCTGGCATGGTGCCAAGGATATGACCTCACCATGCCTTGGTAAAAATTTGAGAAGGTTTGGCTTATGTTCTCATGCACGCCCTTCATAAATCAAACCATCACCGAGGAAGTTCCATGCTTTCGAAAGGAAAATCCTCAAGATTGAAGGGGAATCCAAATTTTCTTCGTTCTTTGCCCTGGAGTTTTTTTCTACAACGAAAATACACCCTGTAAATCACTGTGTTCAAATTTGGCATTTTTGCAGGCTCATTTACCATATTTAGGGGATTATGTGCATTTTCTAGGCATTTAGCACATATATATCCAATCCAGCAACGGGTGCATGGGTGTGATGTGAGGGACGTGGATTGTCGTTCGATCGCAGCGCATCCAATAGTGCACACGCGCGATCCGCGTGGCTGGGGTTCCGGCCAATCATAACGCAACACATAATAGGCTCAGCGCACACTGTTTCCGGAAGCTACGGAGATGAACCGTGTGCCATAATGAACAAGCAAAATTGTAAGGGAAGCCAAATTTCTGTTGTCATTTGTCGTTGAGCTCTTGAATACCACCGCACTGTACGGCTTCCCGGCCCCTCCGTCCCAGAGCTCTCTCCAGGCATCATCCATGGCACCGCGGCGCACAGTAACTAGTAAGGAAGAGATGGCATCCCGCCGCACCGCGTTCCTCGCCGCCCGCCACCGCACACATGGTAAGGAAGCGATGGCATCTCGCCGCGCGGAGTTCATCGCCACCGGTGGCCAGACAGTTACATGGGCGGACTTTGAGGCTGCCATGGCCAAATGGGTGGTGGATCCAGAGGCGGCCAAAGCCGCATAGAAGGAGCAGAAAAGGCAGAAAGCCGCCAAGAATAGAGAGTCCCACCGCCGCAAGAAAAAAGAGGCTGCACGCTATGGTGAGGAGAGCTTGGCGGAGATCGAAGCATGGTGGGTTGCCGCCTACAAGGCCGGGAAGGAGATCGCCGGCGTCTGGCCAGCATGCCCTGATGGTAGCATGTGAGAAGTAGTTTAAGTTTGTAGTATTAGAGAAAATTACCAGTAGTACTTTAAGTTTGTAGTATTAACATACAATGTCGGTAAGAGCATCCTTTGAGGGCTTTGAGCATTGATTAGCATGTGTGCCCGTGTACGTTTTTTGCGTTAATCATTAGAAGATCACAAAACACATGGTTTCTATCCCGTACCCATCTGCGTTTTTTGCGTTAATGACCCATAAGTCAGTTACTTGTGTGATATTTCCTAATAAACCAGGCGTACCATTGCCCGAAAAAAAATCAAGTACACATGCACATTTTTTAGGAGACGGGATCTGCCAACTTTCTTTTTTCTCGCACATGAGTATTTTACGCGCTTCGTCTGTGTTGTGTGTTTCCCCCGCCCAAGTTTCAAATTTCGCACCAAAATTTTCATTAAGCGCGCGATTTCAGAATTTATTCCTCCAACCACATCCCCTTCCCCTCAGTATCCCCCCTCCCTCGCGCCTCCCCCTACCGACATCTCAAACCGCCGCCACTGCAACCAAAGCTTCAACCACGTCTAAGTTCTGCTCGGATCCAGTCAGGTAACCTACTGATCTCTATCACGTCCCCGGCCTGATTGCTTAAATGGCGCCTGCGAAACATCCCCATGCCTCCAAATCCCCCCCCCTCGCCAGGAGCTGATGACGGTCCATGGCGTGATGGCCGCTGTCCGTGTTGACCCGGAGGAACACCTCGCCTCCGCCGACGCCGCTGACATGGTGCAGGCTCTGGCCCAGATGAAGTCCCCCAGCGACTACCCCCCAGGACTTAACATGTAAGATATGACCAGCTAAATCTTACCAATACCACTTGCAACGGCTATGATTTGTACGGTTGATGTATTAAGCATGTTAATACCTTGTTTATTTCAGTACTACACACTGTGTGATGTTCAAATATTACCGTGTCCATCTCAATTTCACTAAGACCAGCAACAAACTTACAATTCATGACTCAGGATATCACTAGAGATGCTGCCCATTTGCTATTTTTAGTGGATGCTAACCCTGTTGTACTTAACATGCCTGTCCATGTACTTATGCAGGGTCATAACGGCCGACGCTTTTGTTTGCCGTCGAGGTGAGCTGCATCCCATGTCTTACAGTATTTCACATAATTTGTGCAATTGCAGTTTAACTTCTACCATTTACTGGTTGCTTGTAGGTACACATGTCAGTGGCACTGATCCACGCTTCGACCCAGAGGAATAGCTCGCCTCCGCCGTTGCTGACTTTGGGCGAGCTCCGGCAAAGATGAAGTGCCCCAGCAACTACCTCTCATGACTTACCAAGTATGCACTCACTAGTTCAACCTTACCAATATCAGTTGCAATTAAGGGCTATGTTATGTACGGTTGATGTATTAAGCATGTTCTAGTAAACATGCCTAACACATTTTTGCTACTTTCCCTACCTTTTTATAGACATCTGGGCCATTCTTTGCTCTAGCAGCACCTGCCTTGTGATGTTTAACTATGCCAATTGCATTTTTATCAATATCGGTTTCAGTTTCTATTAAGCCTATTGCACTTAACAGTTGAATCCATTTTTAAACAGTTGTATTCAATGGCTACAAACTTACAAAACATGACTTAGGATGTGGTTAAGCCTGTTGCAATTAACAGTTGTGTCCATTTTTTTAATCTGTCCATTTGCTACCATGCTACTCACCGCAATGAAGATATACTAGAGATGCTACCCCATTTGCTATTTTTGGTGGATGCTAACCCTGTTTTACTTAACATGCTTGTCCATTTACTTACGCATGGTCATAACGGCCGATGTTGTTGTTTGCCGTCAAGGTTAGCTGCATCCCATGTCTTAGAGTATTTCACATCATTTGTGTAATTGTAGTTTAACTTCTACCCATCTACTAGTTGCTTGTAGGTACACATGTCAGTGGCACTTATCAATGTTGCAACCCGGAGGAACAGCTCGTCTTTGCCGTCGCTGACTTTGGGCGAGCTCCGACCAAGATGAAGTGCCCCAGCAACTACCTCTCAGGACTTACCAAGTATGCACTCACCAGTTTAATCTTACCAATACCAGTTGCAATTAATGGCCATGTTATGTATGGTCGTTGTATTAAGCATGTTCTAGTAAACATGCCTAACATGTTTTTGCTACTTTCCCTACCATTCTATAGACATCTGGGCCATTCTGTGCTTTGGCAGCACCTGCCTTGTGATATTTAACTATGCCAATTGCATTTTTATCAGTACCGGTTTCAATGTTTATTAAGCCAGTTGCAATTAACAGTTGAATCCATTTTTAAACAGTTGCATTTCAATGGCTACAAACTTACAAAACATGACTTAGGATGTTGTTAGGCCTGTTGCAATTAACAGTTGTATCCATTTTTTAATTTGTCCATTTGCTACCATGCTACTCTCCACAATGAAGATATACTAGAGATGCTGCCCCATTTGCTTTTTTTGTGGATGCTAACCCTGTTGTACTTAACATGCTTGTCCATGTACTTACGCTGGGTCATAACGGCCGATGCTATTGTTTGCCCCCAAGGTTAGTTGCATCCCATGTCTTCCAGTATTTCACATCAGTTGTGCAATTGCAGTTTAACTTCTACCATTTATTGGTTGCCTGTAGGTACACATGTCAGTGGCACTGATCCATGCTTTGACCCGGAGGAACAGCTCGCCTCCACCGCCACTGACTTCGAACGGGCTCTGGCCAAGATGAAGTGCCCCAGCAACTACCTCTCAGGACTTACCAAGTATGTACCCACCAGTTCAATCTTACCAATACCAGTTGCAATCAATGGCTATGTTTTGTATTGTCGATGTATAAAGCATGTTGTAGTAAACATGCCTAACATGTTTGAGCTATTTTCCCTACCTTTTTATAAACAACTTGGCCATTATCTGCTCTGGCAGCACCTGCCCTGTGATGTTTAACTCTGCCAATTGCATTTTTATTAGTATCAGTTTCAATGGCCATTAAGCCTATTGCAATTAACAGTTGTATCCATTTTCAAAGAGTTGTATTTCAATGACTACAAACTTACAAAACATGAATTAGGATGTTGTTAAGCCTATTGCAATTAACAGTTGTATCCATTTTTTAATCTGTCCCTTTGCTACCGTGCTACTCTTTCGAAATGAAGATATCACTGCAGATGCTGCCATTTTATTATCATTTCCTATTTTTGGTGGATGTTAGCCCTAATGTAGTTAACATTGGCTTTCCATGTACTTACACAGGGATACAATGGGCAATGCTGTTGTTCGTCGCCGAGGTTAGCTGCATCCCATGTCTTATACACCATCTATTCCTAAATATAAGTATTTTTAGAGAATCCAATATAGACTTCATAAGGAGCAAAATGAGTCAATCTAGATTCTAATCTAAACTATATCTATAATTCTATATACTTCCGTATGTAGTTCATATTGAAATCTCAAAAAATATACTTGTACTTAGGAGCATAGGTAGTTGTATTTTACATAATTTGTGCAATCTCAGTTGAGCTTCTAACATTTACTGGTTGCTTGTAGGTACATATATGAGGGGTACTGATCCACGCTTCGATCCCTTTTGCGTATGGGCCAATGAGATATTCATGAACAAGCATCAAGTGAGGAAACTAAGAAAGATTGTTAGGCGAAAGAAACGGGTGATTGGAATTAAGCTCTTTATTTACACTTTGTCGAAGACAACAGTGAACTTTAGGATGGTTAGTAATGTGTTGCCTTTTCCCCCTGCCCGCAACAAGTTACTCTATTAGACCTATCGGGTACTTTTCTCTTTTCAGTGGTTTCTGAAGCTATTTACTGATGATTACCTTGCAAACTACATGACCGGAGTGGAGGCAACTAAGGTTAAAGTATATAATTCATGCTACAATGATAATGCTCTAGAAGTCTTCCTGAAGGCGGTGAAGGATGGGCGGGCGATCGTCACAAGGGGTTGGACAAAAGTGGTTCGTGCCTATGGCATGCAGGAAGGCACATTATGTTGGGGAACATAGTAATGTCAAAAAAAAAATCCTACGCACACGCAAGATCATGGTGATGCATAGCAACGAGAGGGGAGAGTGTCCTCCACGTACCCTCATAGATCATTAATCAGAAGCATTATGACAACGCGGTTGATGTAGTCGTATGTCTTCACGATCGACCGATCCTCAGTACCGAACATATGGCACCTCCGCGTTCAGCACATGTTCAGCTCGGTGATGTCCCGCGAACTCACAATCCAGTAGAGCTTGAGGGAGAGTTTCATCAGCACGACGAAATGGTGACGATGTTGATGAAGCTACCGTCGCATGCTTCGCCTAAGCACCGCTACAGTATGACCGAGGTGGATTATGGTGGAGGGGGGCACTGCACACGGCTGGGAGAGATCAATGATCAACTTGTGTGTTCTAGGATGCCCCCTTCCCCCATATATAAAGGAGCAAGGGGGAGGTCGGCCGTCCCTGTAGGGTGCGCTAGGAGGTGGAGTCCTCCTCCTAGTAGGAGTAGGACTCCCCTATTTCCTACTCCTACTAGGAGGGGGAAAGGAAGGGGGAGAAGGAGAAGGAAAGGGGGAGTGTCGGTGTCAAAACCGGCGGATCTCGGGTAGGGGGTCCCGAACTGTGCGTCTAAGGTCGATGGTACCAGGAGACAAGGGACATGATGTTTACCCAGGTTCAGGCCCTCTCTATGGAGGTAATACCCTACGTCCTACTTGATTGATATTGATGAATATGAGTATTACAAGAGTTGATCTACCTTGAGATCGTAATGGCTAAACCCTAGAGGTCTAGCTTGTATGGCTATGATAATGAGTCCCCTATCCGGACTAAGTCCTCCGGTTTATATAGACACCGGGAGGATCTAGGGTTACACAAGTCGGTTACAAAGAAAGGAATCTACATATCCAGTCGTCAAGCTTGCCTTGCACGCCAAGGAGAGTCCCATCCAGACACGGGTGCACTCTTCGGTCTTCGTATCTTCACAGCCCATCATCCAGCCCATGGCTAACAGGCCGGACGCCCGAGGACCCCTTAGTCCAGGACTCCCTCAGTAGCCCATGAACCTGGCTTCAATGACAAGGTATCCGGCGCGTAGTGGTATATTCGGCATTGCAAGGCGGGTTCCTCCTTCTGAACTCCAAAATAGTCTTCGGGCGAATTGATCGTGTCCGGACCTGTAACACACAGCCCTAGAGAGTATAGTATTCTATGAATCCAATATGCTGATACCTTTTAGTAATGTGACGTCACGCTTCTCGGTCATTATCTTGAACCGTTTCCCGTCCCGCCGTTCCATGTTTCGGGGCGTGGTTGTCATTGGCACGTCTTGTCGAAGCAGAGATTGTGTCCCCTAATTGCGGTATTTTCATTAATATGAGCGTGGGTAACCCATCCGTCCTGCGGGAAAGATTCCTTAGGAATAGGCAGGTTCTTAGGCTTAGGAGGAGGCGTCCAACACCCGCTGCCTTTATAAAGAAACCAAGGGCCCTCTTTTATGCCAAATCTCTCCTCAGCCTTCCCGACCTCGAGTTCTAGCACCCAAGGTTCGACTTCATCATTTCAAGCCTCCCATCATGTTTGGACCTAGCTTCCAAGGCCGATGGGTGGCTTCCTCCGTTACGGAGGAGGATATCGCAAAGCTTCGGGCGGCCAGATATTTGACCGCGGAGGTACACCACAGGCTCCCTGCTCAGGGTCAGGTTATTCCGACCCCCAGATCTGGCGAGAGGGCCGTATTTATCTCCCACTTCCTCCGGGGGCTAGGGTTTGCTCTTCACCCCTTCGTCCGGGGGCTAATGTTTTATTACGGACTAAATTTTCATGACCTAGCCCCAGACCCTATCCTCCACGTCTCGGCGTTTATCATTACATGCGAGGCCTTCCTTCGAATCATTACATGCGGGGGCTCAAGACCTTCAGTGTGAAGCCGAAGGTAGTCGACGGGGAACAGGTGGAGTGCGGCGGTGCTACGATCAGCCAACTCACCAGCACTCCTTGGCCAAAAGGTTCTTTTACTGAAACTTCCAATCACTGGCAGCGGAAGTGGTTTTACATTACGGAGCCCCGCAGCACTAAGTGGGTAGCTACACCCACATTCCCTCCTGTCCACCGTTACAGCTTGCATCATGGGTCAACAAGGGGCTGGACTGGGGATCAGTTGATGAAGTGCAGACTTTATAGAGCCGCATTCGAACCCTCGTCGAGAGAGACCTCGATCTTGTCAACGTGATCCAAGTGATGTTAGTTCGCCGAATCCTGCCATGCCAGCGCAGGTCTCGCCGCATGTGGGAGTTTAATCCAGAAGGATCACAAACCCTCCAACACTTCTTCGGCACCACACACAAAGGGATGTGGAAGTTATTTTTCGGGAAGCGAAAACATTGGCCGGACACCACCGAAGATGCTGGCCTTAACTGCAACCATCCGGATACCCCGGTAAGCACTTGGCTCCCGAACACTTTGTAATTATGCATACCGTAATATGGCACTGAGCAAACTATCTTCTTCTAGGGTTGGACAAAGAAGGCGGAACTAATTATGTGTTCGGCCCCTCTGTCCGAGGGCCCAGCGAATCCTGTTCTAACAAGGATGATGGCCCTGGCACCATACCAGATGCCTATGAAGGAGGGCGAGGCAGAGAGTGAGAGGACAAAACATGGCCCCTATTACAAGGGTGCATCGGACATTGTGTTCGGAGGAATCAAAGTCTCCTCATCCGAAGACAAAAGTGAAGGGGGGCCACTGTCTCCTTTCCTCCTAGGAAGAAAAGGGCCGCCTCTGAAGATCAGGAGAAGCAGGCTCCTAAGCGAGGCAAGATGCCTTAGGTGGCTAGCTCGGGCTTGGAGGACGTCGAAGCGTAGTCTCATGACGAGGACAAGCCTCAGGCCAAATCCTAAGTGAATCAAAGCTATTTTAAACGTGTCCCATTCCTTTCTTATAATGCCTGGAATATATATATATATATACACACATATATATATATATATTGTCTTTGCAGCTCAGCACGCAGTCTTCCTCAACAATCCTCTTCCTTGGGGGACCTTCTCCTAGAGATGATGGAAAGCGAGACGCCCCCACCAGCCTCTTCGTCCAATAGGGCGGATGACTTAGAGGTGTCGTCGTGGAGGGTCTCTCCCGACCAACAAGTGGTGCAAGGGATGATGAAGACATTATCCAAAGGTGATACTTCGGTGGCCCAGGGTCCGGGGAACAACAATGAGGGCCCCGGACAATCCGATATACAGCCGGATACGTATGAACGGATCCCTTCAAAGGGTGGCCGTACTCCTACGGCAGCCTCCGGAGACCCAGAGGCGCCGGATATCTTGACGAACATGCTGCGGCAGGCGTCCGTCTCAAACGAACATCGTACCTTAATGGGCACGGTGGTTGAAAAGGTCCAGTCCGTGAAGAGCGGATTGGATGAGGCCTTTGTGAGCCTACTAAGAGGCTTCGAGGTTTGTACTGTAATATGTGCAATTGTGTTTTATTCACAAAATACACTTGTGTATAGATAGTAGCCCCTGAGACTCGGGTTGGCTTCCCATGGGAGGCGAACGGAGGATCAAGAAGAAACATTCATAGACTAATCTGATTAACTTGAACATAGGCTGCTTCCCCCTGGCTACTTCCTAGACTATGGATATTGCCGAGCTGCAACGGAAGCTTGATATGTCTGGGGATGACATTGCGTTAATCAATGTGCGTCTTGACGAATCGCAAGGTATGTATTCGGGGCAGTCCCTTCACATACATTTTTGTGATATAAGCATAATGCTGAAATTTATATACTGTAATATGCATGGTTGTAGATGGTGCTGCCGCCATTGAAATTCTTCGGGCGGAGCCGGCTCGGGCCAAGGAGCAAGCCCGGCGTAGAAAAGGCATCGGCTGAGTTAAAAGCCGAACGAGCTGCTCGGCGTCAAGACAAGGAGAAGATATCCACGATGGCGCTCGAACTAAAAAGTGTTGCTAGCCGCTGTGAACTCCTTCAGAAGGAGAATGAAGCCAAAATGGCTGAAGTTAACAAGGCCTTACGAGAGGCGAGAGAAGCGCGGTCTGAATCCAGAGCCGCCCGTGAGGAGATCCGGCAAGCTAGGGAGATTGCGGCTGGTGAGCCATTTTTGCTACATACTAAGTTCGGTGATCCGAACTATGCTCAGCTTAACCAATTGCGGAGTTCTTCGGACGAGTTTTTAGACTTGCCGAAGAGTTCATCCGATGCGGTGCAGTTTTACCAGGCGCGACATGGAGAAGCTTTTCTGGTCACAATTCAGCGCGTCGAAGCGCCCCCTGTTGCTAAATGAGCAGATGTCCCAGTGGGCCGAGCTTCATAGGATATCCGACGCTGCCATGAAAAACGTCATAACCCGGTTATGGCCAACTGAGCCTGTTCCGAATAGTTACTTCGGCTTGGTGCAATAGCTTGTTGATGCGGTGCCACGTATCGACGCTGTGAAGCAGTCAGTGTGCATCGAGGGTGCATGGATGGCCTTTGCCCGAGTCAAGACATTCTGGGGGAAGATGAAGGCCATCGATGTTGCGGTGAAGAGTCCACCCAAGGGCAAGGACCACCACGAACCGGAGCATTATTTTTAAGGCGTCCTAGCGGCTGCCAGCTTGATAGAGGGTCAGTGCTCGAAAGACATAATGTTTGAGTGAGGTGTATGAGAATTGTACGAGACAATTTTATAGTGAATCTGTTTTTTATATATTGCTCCAAAGTTTGTGTTCCTCCTGTGCGGTCGTTTTAATATAATCTGAAAGTTTTCCAGTCGTCGGCTTCAGCCCCCTCGTAGGAAGTACGGGGGTGTTTGGAAAAGCATTTGATCACTCTTGACCCAACATCTTGGTCCGTGAAGGAGGTGTCAATGCGGCGAACCGGGCAACCAGACTATAGGGCGTTAACACTTTCACTTAGCCATAGGAGTTTTATGGTGGATCTACGACATAGCCCCTGGTATGTATGTGGATTATTCATACGATGCATGTACATATTTGACCGAAAAGAGGTCCTTCTTGTGACACAGAGGAATCGCTAGAGAGTCCGATAAGTCATCGAGTGGTTGACCAGCTCTCGCCACCTCATGATAGTCAGTTTTCCGCTTTCTCTACTGAGGTGCTAAGCCAGGTGAACCGGAAGCACAATCGCCAGTAGTTCTCCCTTTACTACCCTAGCCGATAGAGCAGAACGTAGGATAGCAAGCACAGGAGCTGGGTAACCCAATTATTGACCCAAAAACATGATTCAGAGCTGATGCATATAAGGCCAAACTCGCGACACCGAAGTATGCTACAAAAGTTGTTCGGACTTTGTTGGCAACTCAATTGTTCCCGTACCGAGCCCCTGGCAAGTTTAAGCTGGGGTATATCTATGAAAAAACCATAGGAGGCATATTCATTTGCGGAAAGACACGGATAATTATTACTGGTAATGAGAACTGGGACCTGAGCGATATGCCAAAGATTACTTGATATATATAAAGGCCACGACCCCAGCTATTTGATATGCCCTGGGTCGAAGGCAGAGGAAAAAGGCATGTTACAGGCTCGAAAAAGAGTGTGGTCTACAAAAAGTTATTTTGGACCTCTTGTCGCACGTCTGCATCGCCTGTCCTCAGCGTGGGGAATCCTTAAAGGAAGTAGCCCCGTAGGTGAGTGTACGGATCCGAACTTTGATAGAGTCGGTTTTAGATGTTTCTCCTTTGCGCCACCTGTTTTTAAGAAGTAATGAAGAAAGAAAAAGGAAAGTAGATAAAAATGTTACCGGAGTGCTTGCAGACTTGTCCGTATTATGCTTTCTCCAAAGCCCATGGTATCTTAAGTGCGTAGTTATGTATGTGTGGTATAGTTTTAGCGGGTATATGAGATGGGCAACGGAAGCCGAACTGCTATTTCTGCTCCGGATTTGATCGATCTTTGGGGGAAATTGCTTCTGGCACCCGGCATTTGGCTGGTAAACTGCTCTGTCGTCCCTATTGCTTGGCGGCCCCCTTCCCTTGTGTTCGGCGTTGAGCTTGCCGGCCAGCTTGAGGACCCAACAGTTTCTATTGGTATGATTAGCTGGTTTATTGGGGTGGCCGTGAATCTGGCAGGGTCAGTCTAGTATCCTGTCTAGGTTGGACGATCTGTCTCTGTTCACCTTGAATGGCTTTTTCCATTGACCGGGCTTGGGATTGCTGAATCCGGCGTTGACTGCTGTGTCGCGTGATCTTTCATTATCATTGCAACTGTTGTGTTTGCTTTGTCGTGGTTTGCCGTTGCCGTCCTGGATTTCGGAAGTGCCCGAGTCGCTGGCGCTATTGCTTCTACGAGCAAGCCAACTGTCTTCTCCCGCGCAAAATTGGGTCATTAGAGTGGTAAGGGCTGTCATGGATCTAGGTCCTTCTTGACCGAGGTGGCGTGCAAGCCATTCATCTCGGACGCTGTGTTTGAAGGCCGCAAGGGCTTCCACGTCCGGACAGTCCATGATTTGGTTATTTTTAACTAAGAACCTGGTCCAGAGCTGCCTAGCTGACTCTCCGGGCTGCTTCGACAATGTGACTTAAGTCATCGGCGTCCGGTGGCCGAACATATGTTCCTTAGAAGGTGTAGCGAAAGGCGTCCTCCAAATCTTCCCATCTGCCAATAGAATTTTTCGGCAGACTATTTAACCAGTACCGAGCTGGTCCTTTGAGTTTTAGTGGTAGGTATTTGATGGCATGAAGGTTGTCCCCATGGGCCATGTGGATATGGAGGAGGAAGTCCTCGATCCATACCGTGGGATCCGTTGTTCCATCGTATGATTCAATATTCATAGGTTTGAACCCGTCTGGGAATTGATGCTCCATTACTTCGTCTGTGAAGCAAAGAGGGTATGTGGCGCCTCTATGTAGGGCCACACTGCGACGTACCTCCGACGGAGTCCGTTTGCGATTTTCGGCCCCGGCGTGGCTAGGTTTGTCACGTCTGAATAGGTGGCCGTCGTTGCATGTCAAGGTATGTCCTCGCGATCCGTAGGTCACTCTTGGGTGTCCTGCTCTGCTACCCAGGTCCTGTTGACGGTCGTGTGCACAACCCCGAGCTGTTTTGTTCTCGCCTTTATGGCGAGGTGGGGCGGTATGGTGTTCGGTTTGAGTTGCCGCTTTACTCGGACTGTAACACCCCGGATGTAATTTACCTTATATGTATCCCAACTCTTGCCGTTTCCGGCGCTAAATTATTTTATTTCATCGGTGTCGGGTTTTTGTCTCCGTGTGTTGTTGCCTTTGTCATGCATCTCATATCATGTCATCATGTGCATTGCATTTGCATACGTGTTAGTCTCATGCATCCGAGCATTTTCCCCGTTGTCCGTTTTGCATTCCGGCGCTCCTATCTCCTCCGGTGCCCCTTTCTACCTCTTTTCGTGTGTGGGGGTTAAACATTTCCGGATTGGACCGATACTAGCCAAGCGGACTTGGTTTACTACCGGTAGACCGCCTGTCAAGTTTCGTACCATTTGGACTTCATTTGATACTCCAACGGTTAACCGAGGGACCGAGAAGGCCTCGTGTGTGTTGCAGCCCAACACCCTTCCAATTTGGCCCAAAACCCACCAAAAACTCCTCCATCGTCTAGAGCGTTCGATCACGATCGCGTGGCCGAAAACCGCACTCCATTTGGAGGTTCTTAGCTCCCTCTACCTCTATAAATAGATCCCCTTCCAAAAATCTCGGGAAAACCCTAGACCTTTCCTCTCCACGCGCCGTCGGACAAATCTCGTCCGGTCGGACACGTCCGTTTCCTCCGCCGCCGCGCCCAGCGTATCCGAGCATGCCACATGGCTCCCTGCCACCCGCCGCCGCCGAAGCCCGCCGGGCCCGAGGACGGCCCTCCTCGCCGCGCACCCGGGCCGCGCCCCGCGCCCGCCGCCGCCACCGTCTTCCTCCCTCCGCCGCGCCGCCTCATCTCCGCCTCGACGCTGGCGAGCCGCTGCGCCGCCTCGACACCGGCCACCTCCACCGCCCGCTCCTGCAGCCCACCTTCGCCGGTGACCGCCACCCGTCGCCGCCTGCCGTCCCGCCGTCCTCCGCCGCCTTTGCCACCTCCACCTCGCCGGCGGGCCGCCTCTCCCCACCGGATCCGGAGAGAGCTCCAAGTCCGGCGACCTCCGACCTCCGACCTCCACCTCCGGCGAACCTCGGGAGTCATGCTCCGGTGAACAGTACCGCTAGATCTGGAAAACCCTAGATCCACTCGGTTGACTTCTACTCCCTCTCCCAGATATTTTTTGCAAACTTTGGCATGCCGTAACTCTGCATCCGTAGCTCCGATTCGTGCGTGTAGCATATCAAAGTGTTCGTCTCGACGAGTACATCATTTCATCTCATTGCATCATTTTCATTTGAGCTCATCTTGATGCCAGAAATGCTGCTGGAAGAGGGCTATGTGATGAATTTGGCAGATCTGTTTCAGCAAATAGCCTTTTGTCATTTTTGCCATGATTAATGTGTGCATGCTATGATCCTGAGCTCTACATGTGTTTTGTTATATGCCATGCCATCTTTACAGGGGTGCTTGCCATGTATTTTTGTGACATTTGTGGTGACTAGCACAAGCTTGCAAATTAGCGTAATCTCTAATGCTGATTTCAGGGACTTAGAATTTCACTAAGTCCTTGTTCTGTTTTTGTCGTTATGCCATATGTTCATGTTGTTTCCTAGTGATCCGTGCCTCTTTCGAGGATGATCAGTAAGGATGTTTTGTTAACATTGTGGTGCTCTATGCATACATGTCTTTGTTTGCATTTATGGAGCACCCTAGCGTGAGTGAATCGAGCTCTACTTTTGCTATAAAGTGAATCCTGGCAGATTGTTGACATGTTTAGCGATTTTGCCAAGGATGTTGCTATTGATCCGTGCATGCTATGTTGTTGTTCTTGCCATGTATAGCTTCTATGCTATGTATTCTTGATGGATGTATGCTTAGTTTGTCATGCCATGCTCTATAGTGAGTGCATCGAGGTCGTAAACATGCCTACTCGTTAACTGTTTTGCATGCTCCAGTATTTCACTAAGTCTGAATCTGTTTATGTTTTTGCCATGTTCACATGCTTGCAATTGTATTTTCTGATCCCTTTTGGCTAAAGGTAACTAAGGGACTTTTGTTAAGTGCTTTGATTAGCTTCATGCCATGCCTTGCTTTGCCATGTTAAGTTCCTGTAGCATGTAGTTTTCATGCTCTAAAGTGTGCTTCCTGATGATAAATTCCAGACTTGTGTTAATTTCACTAAGTCTGAAACCTGTTATCATTTGCATTTTTGCCATGCTTGTTTGAGCCTGTTAATGGATGAATTAGCCGTAGCTCAGTGTTCATCTTTTGTCAAGCATCATGAGTGGATCCCTTCCATGTATTTGTTTGTCACGTTTGAGTGCTGTAGCATATTTATCTTGATGCATTTAGATGGCTACTTGCTGATATCGCAGACCGATACCATAATTGTTTTGCTTGTCATTTCCAAACCGTGCATCCGATTCCGGTGATCTTTATATCAATTTCAACCGAAATCACCTCACCTTTCCAGTGGTACTCTTGGATTTCCATGTTGAGGCCAGGTTCAATCATCCCTTGTCAAATCTTGCATATGCATCACATACCGCATCCCGCATATCATACCATGTTTGCATCATGTTGTTTGAGCATTGCACGTGGTTGATTGTGTTCCGTTTGTTTGATATTCTTTTTTGGGTAGAGCCGGGAGACGAGTTCGTGAACGAGGATCCTGTTGAGTTCGCGTACGAGGATCAAGTCAACTCTGACAACTTTGCAGGCAAGATGATCATACCCTCGATATCACTTCTATCTTTGCTTGCTAGATGCTCGCTCTTTTGCTATGCCTATGCTACGATGCCTACCACTTGCTTATCACGCCTCCCAAATTGCCATGTCAAACCTCTAACCCACCATGTCCTAGCAAACCGTTGATTGGCTATGTTACCGCTTTGATCAGCCCATCTTATAGTGTTGCTAGTTGCAGGTGAAGATTGGAGATCGTTCCTTGTTGGAACATTGTTTATTGTTGGGATATCACCATATTATCTTGTTTATCTTAATGCACCTATATACTTGGTAAAGGGTGGAAGGCTCGGCCTTTTGCCTAGTGTTTTGTTCCACTCTTGCCGCCCTAGTTTCCGTCATATCGGTGTTATGTTCCTGGATTTTGCGTTCCTTACGCAGTTGGGTTATAATGGGAACCCCTTGACATTTCGCCTTGAATAAAACTCCTCCAGCAATGCCCAACCTTGGTTTTACCATTTGCCACCTAGCCTCTTTTTCCCTTGGGTTTCCGGAGCCCGAGGGTCATCTTTATTTAAACCCCCGGGCCAGTGCTCCTCTGAGTGTTGGTCCAAACTAGAGCCCTGTGCAGTGCCCCCTCGGGGAAACTCGAGGTTTGGTTTTAGTTGTATGGAGCCCTCATCTGAGTGTGCCCTAAGAATGAGATATGTGCAGCTCCTATCGGGATTTGTTGGCACATTCGGGCGGTGTTGCTGGACTTGTTTTACCATTGTCGAGGATGCCTTGTAACCGGGATGCCGAGTCTGATCGGAATGTCTCGGGAGAAGGAATATCCTTCGTTGACCGTGAGAGCTTGTGATGGTCTAAGTTGGGACTCCCTTGCAGGGATTTGAACTTTCGAAAGCCATGCCCGCGGTTATGGGCAGATGGGAATTTGTTAATATCCAGTTGTAGATAACATGAAACTTAACTTAATTAAAATGAATCAACCGCGTGTGTAACCGTGATGGTCTCTTCTTGGCGGAGTCCGAGAAGTGAACACGGTGTTGGAGTAATGCTTGGCGTAGGTTGTTCTAGGATCACTTCTTGATCATAGTTGTTTGCCCATGCTTTTGCCTTCTCTTCTCGCTCTCATTTGTGTATGTTAGCCACCATATATGCTAGTCGCTTGCTGCAGCTCCACATCATACCTTTGCCTTACCTATAAGCTTAAATAGTCTTGATCGCGAGGGTGCGAGATTGCTGAGTCCCCGTGACTCACAGTTTACTTCCAAAACCAGATGCAGGGACCGATTATACCGTTCTAGACAATGCGCTTGAGCTCAAGTGGGAGTTTGATGAAGACTCTCGTCATTACTATGTGTCTTTCCCAGATGATCAGTAGTGGTGCCCAGTTGGGGCGATCGAGGACCGTGTCGCATGTGGGGGTTGATCTTTATTTTGGTACCGTAGTCGGACCATGAGTGTATTGGATGATTGTAATGTTATTCATGTATTTGTGTGACATGGCGAGTGTAAGCCAACTATGTAGCTTTTCCCCTTTTAACTATTTACATGGGTTGTTGTGAAGATTACCTTACTTGTGACATTGCTTTCAATGCGGTTATGCCTCTAAGTCGTGCTTCGACACGTAGGAGATATAGCTGCATCGAGGGCGTTAAAGTTGGTAATCAGAGCCTTCCCCGACCTTAGGAGCCCCCTGCTTGATCGAATCGTTGGTGTTGTTGAGTCTAGAAAAATGTTTTGAGTCAATTAGGATTATATATATCAGAGAGTTAGGAATTCTTTTTACTCCCCAGTCCCTTCATCGCTCTGGTAAGGCATCCTGACGTAGAGTTTTGACTCTTCTCTTCTCAAATTTCAATAAAAAAATTTAGGATCACGCGGATATCTTGGAATCGTTCCGATCGATTTGTGACGAGAGCATTGTTCTTGGTGCCTCCTGTCATTAGGGGTTGTGGCAGTGTCCCGGGGAGTTGAGCTCCGAGGTGTTGTCATCACAATTTTATCGTTGAGATTCTGGAATACCTGAGTTTCGCCGACATCGAAAATCTCTTTTATGCAGTTGTTGGTGAGATAACCTCGACGCCACCCAGTACTGGGGCGGGAGTTCGGGAGTATTGCCATAACTTGTATAACGGCTGCTTTTCGAAGGTTGAGGTAGATGATTTCTGAAGTTTTCTCGGTTATGTGTTGAAGGATGGATACAGCTGGATGTAGGATTTGCTAGAATTGGGTGAGATATTATGCTTCCCCTGTATCCCCAACACCTGATTGCATAACTGGAAAGGTTCGGGAGTTTCATAGGTGGGAATTCTTGTAGCTCTAGTTCTTCTTCCGCGGATATTTGGTTTGGGATCGGGTAATCCTCACCAAGTATTCGTTCTTGTCCGTACCTTGTTTTTATTCTTCTACCTCAATTGTAAGTGGTTTCTCAAATTATGGATATGTGACCATTTCGATTGGAATGCATTCGTTCATTTGGTTCGGATGTGAAGACTATATGTTGCAATTTCAACCCATTTGATTCAGCTTCAATAATTGTCTGTCAATGTGCTAATGGATGTCAACCTCTTCAGGATGGCTCCTCCAACACGCACGACTCCGAATCCTGATCCGCCACCACCACCTTCACCTCTGGAGGCATGACAAGCTGTGATGGCTGCTACTAATGCAAACACGCAGCTGATCATGCAACTTCTTCAAGAGCACAACCAAGGGAACCAGGGCCATGGCAACAATCAGAATCAGTTTGCTACACTCAACCAGTTCCTTGCTAACCAGCCAAAGACCTTCAGCAATTGTGTTGAGGCAACAGACGCTGATGATTGGCTCAGGGACATATGCAAGCATTTCGAGTGCAGTAACATCAGGCCTGAGGACTTTGTCAAGTTTGCCTCCTTCCAACTCAAAGACCAAGCTGCAGAATGGTTTCAACAGTACAAAGATTCCAGAGGAGGCCGTGTGATTACCTGGGATGAATTACGTCAAGACTTCAAAGCTCATCATATTCCTCAGAGCGTGGTTGAAAGCAAGCGTGAGGAATTTCGCAACCTGAAGCAAGGCACTATGTCTGTTTACCAGTACAACAAAATGTTTCAGAAGTTTGCCCGTTTTCCTAAGCAAGACGTCCCTGACAAGAAGAGCATGATATACCAGTTCAGGGGTGGTCTCAGAGAAGAAATCCAGCTAGCTCTCGTCCTCTTTGAGCCCAAGAGGTACGATGAGTTTTACAACATGGCAATGAAGCAAGAGACTGCTCAACTGAAGTGCGATGCTTCCAAAAAGCGAGTCAGAGATGCAACTCCTTCTTCCTCAACTCAAGTGGCTAAGCAGCAAAAGTATTGGCTTCCTCCTCCTCCGTTCCATCAGCCTTATTAGCAGAAGAGCAAAGGTGGCAGTGGATCTTCCCACCCACCCAACCCTGGCTTTCAGAACAAGACTTCGTCTCAAGCTCCAAGATCAAGTGCTCCGTATCACCGTCCGCTCTCGGAGGTCACGTGCAACAAGTGCCAACAGAAGGGTCACTATGCCAACAAATGCTTCAATCAGAGGAGTCTCCCTCCTCCTCCTCCCTTGAGATCGGCAAGTACAGCTGTGGTCAAGCATAACCCCAAGCACGCCAAGGTCAACATGGTGAATGCAGCTCAGGCAGAGGACTCGTCAGATGTCATCATGGGTAACTTTCCTGTTAACGATGTTCCTGCAAAAGTACTTTTTGACACTAGTGCATCGCATTGCTTCATTTCTAAACCTTTTGCATCAAAGTATGAGTGCGATTATCAGCATTTGCAAAGACCTTTGCAAATCGTGTCCCCGGGCAAGCAAATGATAGCTAATATCTGTGTCCCGAATGTTACTATCACGTTGGGCGACTACAAATTTCTAGCTTCTCCCATTGTTCTGGGCGACTCGGATATTGATCTTATTCTTGGTATGGATTGGCTTTCTAAGCACAAGGCTCATCTTGATTGTGCTGCCAGGCAGATTCAATTGACTCATTCGTCTGAGGATGTAATTGTCTTTGCCGCAAGGGATGATACCATTCGTCTGTTTTCTCTCAATGAGAAGGATGAGATGGAGGCCATCTCGCAAATTCCAGTCGTTTGCGAATATCAAGACATCTTTCCAGAAGAGCTTCCAGGAATGCCTCCACACCGGCAAGTTGAATTTGTCATCGATCTTGAGCCTGGTACGGAACCTGTTTGCAAACGTCCTTACAAGTTGGGACCTAAAGAGTTGAAGGAGCTGAAGAAGCAACTCGATGAACAAGAGCGTATGGGTCTCACCCGATCTAGTTCTTCTCCGTGGGGTTGTGGGGTTCTTTTTATGAAGAAGAAGTATGGAACAGACCAACTTTGTGTTAACTACCGTCCATTGAACAAGAAGACTATAAAGAACAAGTACCCACTTCCCAACATCAACGAGCTGTTTGAACAACTCAAAAGTGCTCAAGTATTCTCCAAGCTTGATCTCCGTATGGGCTATCACCAGATTCGAATTCATGAGCAAGATATACCCAAGACGGCATTCAGAAAAAGCTACGGTTCATATGAATACGTTGTCATGTCTTTTGGCCTCGTCAACGCTCCTTCGAATTTCTCTCGCATGATAAACTTCATCTTCAACCCCTACACAAATGACTTCGTCTTGGTCTACCTCAATGACATTTTGGTCTTTTCAAAGAACAAGGAAGATCATGCCAAGCACTTGCGTTTGGTGCTGGATAAGCTCAGAGAACATCAGTTCTATGCCAAGTTTTCAAAGTGTGAGTTTTGGCTCGATGAGGTTCTCTATCTTGGGCATATCATCTCTGCCAAGGGCATAGCGGTGAATCCTGAGAAGGTGTCTGCAATTGTGAATTGGGAACCACCTCAGAACGTGAAGAAGCTCCGCAGCTTCCTTGGTCTCGCAAGCTATTGTCGAAGGTTCGTTGAGAACTTCTCAAAGATCGCGAAGCCTCTTTCAAACCTTCTCCAGAAGCACGTCAAGTACGCTTGGTCTCCTGAATGTGACATTGCTTTCAACACCCTGAAAGAGAAATTAGTCACTGCTCCAGTTCTGACTCCTCATGATGAATCCAAACCGTTCGAGGTCTTCTGTGATGCCTCTCTTCAAGGTGTTGGTGCAGTGTTGATGCAAGAGAAGAAAGTTGTGGCTTATACCTCTCGCCAGTTGAAGCCCAACGAGAAGAACTACCCCACTCATGACCTCGAGTTGGCGGCAGTTGTGCATGCTCTTTTGACTTGGAGACATCTCTTATTGGGAAGAAAGGTGGACATCTTCACTGAACACAAGAGTCTCAAGTACATCTTCACTCAGCCTAATCTCAACCTCAGGCAGACACGTTGGGTCGAAATGATTCAAGAGTATAATCCGAGTATTGAATATACTCCAGGCAAGGCCAATGTAATTGTTGACGCATTGAGCAGAAAGGCTTACTGCAACAGTTTGATTCTCAAGCCTTACCAACCCGAGATTTGTGAAGCTTTCCGCAAACTCAATCTGCAAGTTGTTCCTCAAGGTTTCCTCGCCAACCTCCAAGTCTGTCCTACTTTGGAAGATCAGATTCGCGAGGCTCAACTTCTTGATGCTATGGTGAAGAAGGTGAAGCTTGGGATTGCCAAGAGTCAACCCAAGTACAAGTGATATCGTCTTGATGACAAGGATACTCTCTTCTTCGAGGATCGCATTGTTGTGCCTAAAGGTGACCTTCGTAAAGTCATTATGAACGAGGCTCACAATTCACTCCTTTCCATCCACCCTGGGAGTACAAAAATGTACCAGGACCTCAAGCAGGCGTATTGGTGGACTCGAATGAAGCGCGAGATCGCTCAGTTCATGAATGAATGTGATGTCTGCAGAAGAGTGACGGCAGAACACCAACGACCAGCTAGTCTCCTCCAACCTCTTGCCATTCCAGAATGGAAGTTTGACCACATTGAGATGGACTTCGTGACTGGGTTTCCAAAGTCCAAGTGTGGCAATGATGCTATATTCGTTGTCATCGACAAACTCACTAAAGTGGCTCACTTTCTGCCTATCAAAGAGTCTATCACACTAGCTCAATTGGCAGAGCTATATACCTCTCGGATTGTCTCTCTGCATGGCATTCCATAGTTGATTTCTTTAGATCATGGCAACATCTTCACCTCGAAGTTTTGGGATTCTTTTCAGAAGGCCATGGGCAACAACATCCGTCTCAGCACAACTTTTCATCCTCAAACTAGCGGCCAAGTCGAGCGTGTCAATCAGATTCTCAAAGATATGCTCAGGGCTTGCGTTATCTCTTTCGGTATGAAGTGGGAAGATTGTCTTCCATATGCCGAGTTCTCCTACAACAACAGCTTCCAAGCGAGTTCAGGCAAGGCCCCATTTGAAATTCTCTATGGCAGGAAGTGCCGTACTCCTCTTAATTGGTCAGAGACCGGTGAACGTCAACTTCTTGGAAATGACTTGATCACAGAGGCAGAAGAGATGTGCAAAGTCATTCGTGATAACCTCAAAGCAGCGCAATCGCGCCAGAAGAGCTACTATGATAGTAACCATTGTGATTTGGCTTTCGAGATCGGAGACCATGTTTACCTCCGTGTCTCTCCAATGAAAGTTACTCATCACTTCGGTATCAAAGGGAAGCTTGCCCCTAGATACGTGGGTCCTTTCAACATCATTAGCAAAAGAGGCGATCTCGCCTATCAACTCGAGCTTCCTTCAAACTTTGCAAATGTGCACGACGTGTTCCATGTCTCTCAGCTCCGCAAGTGCTTCAAGACTCCTGACTGCACCATCAACTTCGAAGACATTGATCTCCAAGAAGAACTTTCTTATCGTGAGAACCCAGTTGCTATTCTTGAAGAAACTGAGCGCAAGACTCGCAATAAGTCAATCAAATTCCTCAAAGTCAAGTGGTCACACCATTCTGACCGTGAAGCCACCTGGGAACGCGAGGACGACCTCCATTCTGAGTACCCGACATTTTTCCAGTCCTAGATCTCGAGACGAGATCCTTTCATAGTGGTGGAGTGTTGTAACACCCCGGATGTAATTTACCTTGTATGTATCCCAACTCTTGCCGTTTCTGGCGCTAAATTATTTTATTTCATCGGTGTCGGGTTTTTATCTCCGTGTGTTGTTGCCTTTGTCATGCATCTCATATCATGTCATCATGTGCATTGCATTTGCATATGTGTTAGTCTCACGCATCCGAGCATTTTCCCCGTTGTCCGTTTTGCATTCCGGCGCTCCTATCTCCTTCGGTGCCCATTTCTACCTCTTTTCGTGTGTGGGGGTTAAACATTTCCGGATTGGACCGAGACTTGCCAAGCGGATTTGGTTTACTACCGATAGACCGCCTGTCAAGTTTTGTACCATTTGGACTTTGTTCGATACTCCAACGGTTAACCGAGGGACCAAGAAGGCCTCGTGTGTGTTGCAGCCCAACACCCTTCCAATTTGGCCCAAAACCCACCAAAAACCCCTCCATCGTCTAGAGTGTTCGATCACAATCGCGTGGCCGAAAACCGCACCCCATTTGGAGCTTCCTAGCTCCCTCTACCTCTATAAATAGATCCCCTTCCAAAAATCTCGGGAAAACCCTAGACATTTCCTCTCTACGTGCCGCCGGAGAAATCTCATCCGGCCGGACACGTCCGTTTCCTCCGCCGCCGCGCCCAGTGTATCCGTGCATGCCACGTGGCTCCCCGCCACCTGCCGCCGCCGAAGCCTGCCGGGCCCGAGGCCGGCCCTCCTCGCCACGCACCCGGGCCGCGCCCCGCGCCCGACGCCGCCACCGTCTTCCTCCCTCCGCCGCGCCGCCTCATCTCCGCCTCGACGCCGGCGAGCCGCCGCGCCGCCTCGACGCCGGCCACCTCCACCGCCCGCTCTGGCAGCCCACCTTCGCCGGTGACCGCCGCCCGTCGTCGCCCGCCGTCCTCCGCCGCCTCTACCACCTCCACCTCGTCGGCGGGCCGCATCTCCCCACCGTATCCGGCGAGAGCTCCAAGTCCGGCGACCTCCGAGCTCCACCTCCGGCGAACCTCGGGAGTCATGCTCCGGTGAACAGTACCGCCAGATCTGGAAAACCCTAGATCCACTCGGTTGACTTCTATTCCCTCTCCCATATATTTTTTGCAAACTTTGGCATGCCGTAACTCTGCATCCGTAGCTCCGATTCGTGCGTGTAGCATATCAAAATGTTAGCCTCGACGAGTACATCATTTCATCTCATTGCATCATTTTAATTTGAGCTCATCTTGATGCCCGAAATGCTGTTGGAAGAGGGCTATATGATGAATTTGGCAGATCTGTTTCAGCAAATAGCCTTTTGTCATTTTTGCCATGATTAATGTGTGCATGCTATGATCCTGAGCTCTACATGTGTTTTGTTATATGCCATGCCATCTTTACATGGGTGCTTGCCATGTATTTTTGTGAAATTTGTGGTGACTATCACAAGCTTGCAAAGTAGCGTAATCGGTAATGCTGATTTCAGGGACTTAGAATTTCACTAAGTCCTTGTTCTGTTTTTGTCGTTATGCTATATGTTCATGTTGTTTCCTAGTGATCCGTGCATCTTTTGAGGATAATAAGTAAGGATGTTTTGTTAACATTGTGGTGCTCTATCCATCCATGTCTTTGTTTGCATTTATGGAGCAGCCTAGCTTGAGTGAATCGAGCTCTACTTTTGCTATAAAGTGAATCCTGGCAGATTGTTGACATGTTTAGCGATTTTGCTGAGGATGTTGCTATTGATCCGTGCATGCTATGTTCTTGTTCTTGCCATGTATAGCTTCTATGCTATGTATTCTTGATGGTTGTATGTTTAGTTTGTCATGACATGCTGTGTAGTGAGTGTATCGAGCTCGTAAACATGCCTACTCGTTAACAGATTTGCATGCTTCAATTTTTCACTAAGTCTGAATCTGTTTATGTTTTTGCCATGTTCACATGCTTGCAATTGTATTTTCTGGTCCCTTTTGGCTCAAGTTAACTAAGGGACTTTTGTTAAGTGCTTTGATTAGCTTCATGCCATGCCTTGCTTTGCCATGTTAAGTTCCTGTAGCATGTAGTTTTCATGCTCTAAAGTGTGCTTCCTGATGATAAATTCCAGACTTGTGTTAATTTCACTAAGTCTGAAACCTGTTATCATTTGCATTTTTGCCATGCTTGTTTGAACCTGTTAATGGATGAATTAGCCGTATCTCAGTGTTCATCTTTTGTCAAGCATCATGAGTGGAGCCATGCCATGTATTTGTTTGTCACGTTTGAGTGTTGTAGCATATTTATCTTGATGCATTTAGATGGCTACTTGCTGATATCGCAGACCGGTGCCATAATTGTTTTGCTTGTCATTTCCTAACCGTGCATCCGATTCCGGTGATCTTTATATCGATTTCAACCGAAATCACCTCACCTTTCTTGAGGTACTCTTGGATTTCCATGTTGAGGCTAGGTTCAATCATCCCTTGTCAGATCTTGCATATGCATCACATACCGCATTCCGGATATCATACCATGTCTGCATCATGTTGTTTGAGCATTGCACGTGGTTGATTGTGTTCCGTTTGTTTGTTGTTCTTGTTTGGGTAGAGCCGGAAGACGAGTTCATGAACGAGGAGCCCGTTGAGTTCGCATACGAGGATCAAGTCAACTCTGACAACTTTGCAGGCAAGATGATCATACCCTCGATATCACTTCTATCTTTGCTTGCTAGATGCTCGCTCTTTTGCTATGCCTATGCTACGATGCCTACCACTTGCTTATCATGCCTCCCAAATTTCCATATCAAACCTCTAACCTACCATGTCCTAGCAAACCGTTGATTGGCTATGTTACTGCTTTGCTCAGCCCCTCTTATAGTGTTGCTAGTTGCAGGTGAAGATTGGAGATCGTTCCTTGTTGGAACATTGTTTATTGTTGGGATATCACCATATTATCTTGTTTATCTTAATGCACCTATATACTTGGTAAATGGTGGAAGGCTCGGCCTTTTGCCTAGTGTTTTGTTCCACTCTTGCCGCCCTAGTTTCCGTCATATCGGTGTTATGTTCCCGGATTTTGCGTTCCTTACGCGGTTGGGTTATAATGGGAACCCCTTGACAGTCCGCCTTGAATAAAACTCCTCCAGCAATGCCCAACCTTGGTTTTACCATTTGCCACCTAGCCTCTTTTTCCCTTGGGTTTCCGGAGCCCGAGGGTCATCTTTATTTAAACCCCCTGGGCCAGTGCTCCTCTGAGTGTTGGTCCAAACTAGAGCCCTGTGCAGCGCCCCCTCGGGGAAACTCGAGGTTTGGTTTTAGTTGTATGGAGCGCTCATCTGAGTGTGCCCTGAGAACGAGATATGTGCAGCTCCTATCGGGATTTCTCGGCACATTCGGGTGGTGTTGCTGGACTTGTTTTACCATTGTCGAGGATGCCTTGTAACCGGGATGCCGAGTTTGATCGGAATGTCTCGGGAGAAGGAATATCCTTCGTTGACCGTGAGAGCTTGTGATGGGCTAAGTTGGGACTCCCCTGCAGGGATTTGAACTTTCAAAAGCCGTGTCCGCGGTTATGGGCAGATGGGAATTTGTTAATGTCCGGTTGTAGATAACATGAAACTTAACTTAATTAAAATGAATCAACCGCTTGTGTAACCGTGATGATCTCTTCTTGGCGGAGTCCAGGAAGTGAATACGGTGTTGGAGTAATGCTTGGCGTAGGTTGTTCTAGGATCACTTCTTGATCATAGTTGTTCGCCCATGCTTTTGCCTTCTCTTCTCGCTCTCATTTGCGTATGTTAGCCACCATATATGCTAGTCGCTTGCTGCAGCTCCACATCATACCTTTGCCTTACCTATAAGCTTAAATAGTCTTGATCGCGAGGGTGCGAGATTGCTGAGTCCCCGTGACTCACAGTTTACTTCCAAAACCAGATGTAGGGACCGATGATACCGTTCCAGACGATGCGCTTGAGCTCAAGTAGGAGTTCGATGAAGACTCTCGTCGTTACTATGTGTCTTTCCTAGATCATCAGTAGTGGTGCCCAGTTGGGGCGATCGAGGACCGTGTCGCATGTGGGGGTTGATCTTTATTTTGGTACCGTAGTCAGACCATGAGTGTATTGGATGATTGTAATGTTATTCATGTATTTGTGTGACATGGCAAGTGTAAGCCAACTATGTACCTTTTCCCCTTTTATCTATTTACATGGGTTGTTGTGAAGATTACCTTACTTGTGACATTGCTTTCAATGCGGTTATGCCTCTAAGTCGTGCTTCGACACGTAGGAGATATAGCCGCATCGAGGGCGTTAGACGGACCAAGTTGTGGTCGACCTGATGCTCTGTGCGATAATGGCACGGGCTCGAGCGCCCTGTCCCTTGGGGTAGCAATCTACTCTTCGGGTAGCTTTTGGTTGGGCCACTAAGGCCGTATTCTTCGGCAGCTAGGACTTTGGTCCATCTATCATTGAGCAGATCTTGGTCAGCTTGAAGTTGTTGCTGCTTCTTTTTTAGGCTCCTTGCAGTGGCTATTAGTTGGCACTTGAAGCGCTCCTACTCAAGAGGTTCCTCAGGCATGATGAAATCCTCGGTGCCGAGGCTCACCTCATCCTCAGAGAGCGGAAGGTAATTGTCGTCCTCCGAATCTTCGTACGTGGCCTGTTTACCAAGGCTAACCTTCCCATCTTCCCGTTCATCTTGGTCATTAGTTGTATCAACGGTGTATTCGCTATCTTCGGCATCATCGTCCATACCGTCAATGTTCTCGGAGTCGTAATCAAGTGTATCGGTCGAAATCTGACCTGCTGGCCAGGGGCGTAGCTTTTGATCTGCTCCAGATGGCCAAGCGAATTGGGCCGCATTGCAAAGCCGTCGAACACGAAGATCTGTCAGGGGAGAAAAGTTTCTCCTTGGATGGCGTCATTATTGACGATTGAAGGGGCCATCAAACCTTTTAGCGACAGCATATAGGAACTCTCAATGAAAGCACCAATGTGGGTGTCAAAACCGGCGGATCTCGGGTAGGGGGTCCCGAACTATGCGTCTAAGGTTGATGGTAACAGGAGACAAGGAACATGATGTTTACCCAGGTCTGGGCCCTCTCTATGGAGGTAATACCCTACGTCCTGCTTGATTGATATTGATGAATATGAGTATTACAAGAGTTGATCTACCTCGAGATCGTAATGGCTAAACCCTAGAGGTCTAGCTTGTATTGCTATGATAATGAGTCCCCTATCCATACAAAGTCCTCCGGTTTATATAGACACCGGGAGGATCTAGGTTTACACAAGGTCGGTTACAAAGAAAGGAATGTACATATCCGGTCGTCAAGCTTGCCTTCCACGCCAAGGAGAGTCCCATCCAGACACGGGTGCAATCTTCGGTCTTTGTATCTTCACAGCCCATCAGTCCGGCCCATGGCTAACAGGCCGGACGCCTGAGGACCCTTTAGTCCAGGACTCCCTCAGGGGGCACCCCCCTTCCTAGTCCAATTTGGACTAGAGGGGGAGGGGGCGCGCGGCCTGCCCTGGCCGGCCCCTCTCTCTCTCTCTCTCCACTAGGGCCCAACAAGGCCCATTAACCCCCGGGGGGTTCTGGTAACCCCTCCGGCAGTCCGGTAAAATCCCAATTTCACCCGAAACTCTTCTGATTTCCAAATGTAGGCTTCTAATATATCAATATTTATGTCTCGACCATTTCGAGACTCCTCGCCATGTCCGTGATCATATCCGGGACTCCGAACTACCTTCGGTACATCAAAACATATAAACTCATAATACCGATCGTCACCGAACTTTAAGCGTGCGGACCCTACGGGTTCGAGAACTGTGTAGACATGACAGAGACACGTCTCCAGTCAATAACCAATAGCGGAACCTGGATGTTCATATTGGTTCCTACATATTCTATGAAGATCTTTATCGGTTAAACCACATAACAACATACGTTGTTCCCTTTGTCATCGGTATGTTACTTGCCCGAGATTCGATCGTCGGTATCTCAATACCTAGATCAATCTCGTTACCGGCAAGTCTCTTTACTCATTTTGCAATGCATCATCCTACAACTAGATCATTGGTTGCATTGCTTGCAAGGCTTATAGTGATGTGCATTACCGAGAGGGCCTACAGATACCTCTCCGACAATCGGAGTGACAAATCCTATTCTTGATCTATGCCAACTCAACAAGTACCATCGGAGACACCTGTAGAGCACCTTTATAATCACCCAGTTATGTTGTGATGTTTGGTAGCACACAAAGTGTTCCTCCGGTAATCGGGAGTTGCATAATCTCATAGTCATAGAAACATGTATAAGTCATGAAGAAAGCAATAGCAGTAAACTCAAAACAATCAAGTGTTAAGCTAACAAAAAGGGTCAAGTCAATCACATCATTCTCTAATGATGTGATCTCGTTAATCAAATGACAACTCATGTCTATGGTTAGGAAACATAACCATCATTGATTCAACGAGCTAGTCAAGTAGAGGCATACTAGTGATAATCTGTTTGTCTATGTATTCACACATGTATTATGTTTCCGGTTAATACAATTCTAGCATGAATAATAAACATTTGTCATGATATGAGGAAATAAATAATAACTTTATTATTGCCTCTAGGGCATATTTCCTTCACATTATGGGCATTCCGCTTCTTCAACACCGTCGGCAGTCAAAATGATTTACACTTGTCTCTTCACCTTTACCGCCTTTAAATAATGTGGTTCATCATAGTTAATTGCCGCCTAATCCTGTAATTACTGAACATATTGTGCTGGCAATTTTATTTATGGATTCGTTGTTGAACCATTGTGCTAAGAATTTGAATTGCACGTTTCGTATTTCAAAATTTCCAATTAGAATAATAAATTACAGGCAAAAATAAAAATAGAACACATGGTCATGGACCTTTGCAAACGGTTCTAGCAGTAAAAGCGCTTGCGATGGATAGCCTAATGCCACATAGTTTTCTACATCAAATCGTGTGTGATGTAGTTAATGAAAGCAAACAGTTAACCAAGGTAGAGCGTGTGTTATAGTTACACCTTTCACACACGAGCGTATACATAAACCGTGTGGGATGTACATCCGAACGGAAACATTTTCCCTGGATTGACTGTGTGGGGTGTACATAAGAATGGAAATGTATTCCTTTGATTGACTATGTGTGATATACATATGAATGAAAATGTTTTTCTGGGATTCACCGTGTGGGATGTACATACCTACGGAAATGATTTTCTCGGATTAACGTGTGGGATGTACAAACCTACGGAAATGATTCTCTTGGATTACCGTGTGGGATGTACATACCTATAGAAATGACCGGGTTTCGATGCCTCGCCCGATCGCACACGACACCAGCCTGGGTCCCAGGAGGGCCTATCCCCGACGATTTCTGGGTTGTGTGGGAAGGACACCCTATCGCACACACTCACTTGGCGACGGTTCCAAATGTCGTCGCGGAAAGGGGTAAAAACCATTTGTTTAGGACCGACACGCACCAGTGATAATTTGTGCACTTGTAGTTTAACTTCTACCATTTACTGGTTGCCTATAGGTACACATGTCAGTGGCATTGATCCATGCTTCAACCCAGAGGAACATCACATGTCAGGACTTACGAAGTATGTACTCTCCATTTCATTCTTACGAATACCAGTTGCAATTAATGGCTATCTTCTGTATGGTCAATGTATTAAGAACGTTCTAGTAAACATGCCTAACACATTTTAGCTACTTTGCCTACCTTTTTATAGACATCTGGGCCATTCTTTGCCCTGGCAGCACCTGCCTTGTGATGTTTAACTATGCCAATTGCATTTTTATCAGTACCGGTTTCAATGTGTATTAAGCCTGTTGCAATTAACAGTTGACTCCATTTTTCAATGTTTGTATCTCAATGGCTACAAACTTACAAAACATGACTTAGGATGCTATTAAGCCTGTTGCAATTAACAGTTGTGTCCATTTTTTAATCTGTCCATTTGCTAACATGCTACTCTCTGCAATGAAGATATACTAGAGATGCTGCCCATTTGCTATTTTTGGTGGATGCTAACCCAGTTGTACTTAACATGCTTGTCCATGTACTTACGTAGGGTCATAACGGCCGATTCTGTTGTTTGCTGTCGAGGTTAGCTGCATCCCATGTCTTACAGTATTTCACATCATTTGTGCAATTGCAGTTTAACTTCTACCATTTACTGGTTGCCTGTAGGTACACATGTCAGTGGCACTGATCCATGCTTCGACTCGGAGGAACAGCTTGCCTCCGCCGCCACTGACTTTCGGCAGGCTCTAGGCAAGATGAAGTGCCCCAACAACTACCTCTCAGGACTTACCAAGTATGTACCCACCAGTTCAATCTTACCAATACCAGTTGCAATTAATGGCTATGTTTTGTACTGTTAGTGTATTAAGCATGTTATAGTAGACATGCTAACACATTTTTAGTTATTTTCCCTACCTTTTTATATACAACTGGGCCATTATCTGCTCTGGCAGCACCTGCCCTGTGATGTTTAACTCTGCCAATTGCATTTTTATCAGTACCGGTTTCAATGGCCATTAAGCCTGTTGCAATTAACAGTTGTATCCATTTTTAAAGAGTTGTATTTCAATGGCTACAAACTTACAAAACATGAATTAGGATGTTGTTAAGCCTGTTGCTATTAACAGTTGTAACCATTTTTAAATCTTTCCCTTTGCTACCGTGCTACTCTTTCGAAATGAAGATATCACTACGGATGCTGCCGTTTTATTACCATTTGCTATTTTTGGTGGATGTTAACCCTATTGTAGTTAACATTGGCTTTCCATGTACTTACACAGGGCTACAATGGGCGATGTTGTTGTTTGCCGCTGAGGTTAGCCGCATCCCATGTCTTATACACCATCTATTCCTAAATATAAGTATTTTTAGAGATTCCAATATATACTACATAAGGAGCAAAAATGAGTGAATCTAGATTCTAATATAAACTATATCTGTAATTCTATATACATTCATATGTAGTTTATATTGAAATCTCGAAAAAAAACTTCTACTTAGGAACATAGGTAGTTGTATTTTACATCATTTGTGCAATCTCAGTTTAGCTTCTAACATTTACTGGTTGCTTGTAGGTACATATATAAGCGGTACTGATCCTCGCTTGGATCCCTTTTGCGTATGGGGCAATGAGATATTCATGAACAAGCATCAAGTGAGGAAACTAAGAAAGATTGTTAGGCGAAAGAAACGAGTGAATGGAATTAAGCTCTTTATTTACACTTTGTCGAAGACAACAGTGAACTTTAGGATTGTAAGTAATGTGTTGCCTTTCCCCCCTGCCCACAACAAGTTACTCTATTAGACCTCAGTATCTAATATTTTTCTCTTTTCAGTGGTTTCCGAAGCTATTTACTGATGATTACCTTGCAAACTACATGACTGGAGTGGAGGCAACTAAGGTTAAAGTATATAATTCATGCTACCATGATAATGCTCTAGAAGTCTTCCTAAAGGCGGTGAAGGATGGGCGGGCGATTATCACTAGGAGTTGGACAAAAGTGGTTCGTGCCTATGGCATACAGGAAGGCACATTATGGGCATTCCGCTTTGTCGGTGGAAACGACACCTATGGAATCACCGAGATCCCTTCTACGGTTGGCGGGCACGGGGTTGTGCAAAGAGCGGGTCTGGCGGTTAGCACAAGGATCGTTTACCCAGGTCTGGGCCGCAGAGACGCGTAAAACCCTAGTCCTACTTTGATGTATATTTGAGTGTTCTTGAGTTCTTGAACTAGCTACGGTGTGTGTCTAGTTCCAAAGATCCGAATCCCTCCCCAGTACACCTCGGGCCTCCTTTTATAGCCAAAAAGGGGGTCTCTATAGTGGCACACAGGAGGTGGAAAGGTCTATAGTGGCTGAGTCTATCCTCTGGTACCATCGGACAAACGCATTTAATGCACTGCCGACGTGTCCCTCTTGCTTTATCGGGGATGGTAAGGAAGCTCGTCCCAGCTGTCGCCGCCTCGCCTGGCTCCGACGCGCGTCCGAGCTGACGAGGTGTTGTAGCGCCACGTTGGCTGGCTGCTGGGCTGCCGTGGTGGCGGAGTCTTCACGAAGATCTGCATGCCACCATGCAGGTGCTTGCTGAGTCGATGTGGAGGCCGCATGCTGCCACGCAGATGCCTTCCGAGCTGGTTGAGCTAGTAGCTGCATGGGAGCAGCGGTTGAGCCTTGGCAGACGTGGCCTTGGCTCCGGCCCCGCAGATGTCCTCGGCAAGGGTCTTGCAGGGTCCCCGGCAAGGGTCTTGCCGTGGCACCGCGGTCGTCCTCGGCAAGGATCTTGCCAGGGGTTTCGTGGATTTCCTTGGCAAGGATCTTGCCAAGGATTGTCGTCTTCTGGTTCTCATCTGATCTTGTGTTTTTATGATCTCCACAAAGATCTGCATGCCACCATGGAGGCACCCCCGAGCCCTGGTTCCAATGTGGGCGATGGCGTTGGAACCCCTCGGCTCAAGGGCGACGCATTCTACTGGCATTGGGCAAGTTGCCCCGGCAAGGCTCTTGTCGGGGTTGCGGAAGCTGCCCCGGCAAGGGTCTTGCCGGGGGAGTCCACCTCGCCCTTTTGCTCTCTGTGCCTCTGGTCTTGGTGTTGCTTCGGTTGTCTCGTGCTCCGGCTTCCCTCCTCTGCCCTGCTCAGTGCGGTCGTGGGCGCGGCTCTGACTGCCCATGCACAAGTAAAGGGGTACAAAGGAGAGCCCCTACTTTTGTACATCGACAGGAGTCCCCGGGCCTAGGCCACACATAAGCGCGACGTGTTGTTGGGCTAGGCCCAGAATGGCTCGCGGGCAGGCGGGGCGGATTTTTACTTGTAGTAACTCCTTCGCTCGCTGCGCTTCCCCACGACCCGTGTTGAACGCGCGACGTGGAGGGTCATGTGTGACATGGGAGTCATGCATGGGGCGGTTTCCACACGCATGCGTCATGTCGCAGTAAATGGTAAAGAGGCGGCCCGCGCCTTCCCCGTAAAAAGGAATAACCGCAGGCACGCTGCTCATTTACCCTCTGTGCCTTCTCCAATCTCGGAACCGTCATCCCCTCCTTCTTCCTTCTCAAGCTCTCACTCTCGCTACCCGCCACTGCATCTTAGCTGTCCTTCATCCTTCACCTCTCGCAGCCGCCATGGCACCCAAAACCAGCAAATGCAAGGGAGTGGCCAAGGACGCTGGGGGAAGGAGCCACCGAAGAGTGAGTTGGCGGCGCGGCGGACGCAGCTCACCTAATTTCCCTCGACGGTCGACGCGATCCATCTTCGGGATAACTTCAAGCCCCTGTGGGCGTGCAAGACGGGGGGAGGAGACGACGGGGCATCCGGCCACGCGCATCATCCCCGCTGATTTCGCCAAGGCCGGCCCGAATCGGTACCCATTCTTCGTCGATTACTTTTCATGCGGCCTCTGCCCCCCTTTCTCCGATTTCTTCAATGATGTCATGCACACCTATGGCTTCCACCTTTTGGATTTTACTCCAAATGTCGTGTCGTGCATGGCCCTTTTTGCCCATCTCTGCAAGGGCTTCGCCGGAGTGCATCCCAACACGGCACTTTTCCGCCACTACTTCTATCCTCGGATCCAGAAGGGAGGCGCCATCTCCGGCTGTGTCGCCTGGATCGCAAGGACCCAGGAGAAGGGGACATATCCAGAGGGTGCTCAGGAGGACAGGTGGGAGGAGTGGCAGAGCCGGTAGTGCTGGATTGAAGAGGAGGACCCACAAGAATTTTGCCAAGTTCGCCAGGCGCCGCCGGTTCGCAGAGATGACTGGGGCGATGTCGACGCCTAGGATGGGAAGCTCACGGTCGCCATCACCAGGATCCATCACCTCACCGTTGACGGGCTCACCCTGGAGATGATTTGGGCGGATTTCATCCACCACCGGAACGCTCCACTACACAACAAGGGGAGGCCGGCCTGGCTTTTCAGGAATGTGGCTGACATCATGCGGCTTTGCCCCGGCTTGAACCACAACTTCACGGTGATGGGGCATGCCCACTTCTGCCAGCGGCTTTTTCAGCTCGACGTGAACCGCGATGGCAGGGCCGAGAGGACCGGCAAGGTCGCGAAGGCCGGCAAGGTCGCCAATGGGCCCCCTGTTTGGTTTGCCGGCGGGGGTGGTCCTGCTGAGCAAAAACTCCCGCCAAACCGACATCATCGCCATGATGCGGACTGTAATGCGCACAACCTTAACCCCAATTGGGCCGAGCCGGAGGCGGATTAGGTGCAGAAGTTCTTCGACACCTTGTCGGAGAAGTACGTCCATGAAGAGCCGCTGCTCATCCAGGACACCACCCAAGCGGAGCTGGACTATATCGCTGCCAAGGCGGCGGAGGGGGAGCTCGCCAAGGAGCCCGGTAGCACTAGCGGTATGGAGGACGAGGCCGCCGCGGCCTAGGAGGAGAGGGAGATCGCCCAGTGGGCGGAATCCGCGAGGGAGGCCAGCCGCGCCGGCACCGGGGCCCCTCTCATTGAAGATGTGGCCGATGAGTCGTCCGGGGAAGAGGTCGAGGCTGTCGACCCCCCCGTCCACGGGGAGAGGGTGTGTCCCGCGGAGGCCAGCTCTGGTGAGCCGGTCCGGCCCGGCAGGGCCGCGCAACCGCAACAAACCTAGGAGGCGTCCGTGCGCAAGACGAGGGCCGCGGCGGTGAGAAAGGCAGTGAAGGCTGTGGTGGTGAAGAAGAAGGCGACTGCCTCTTCTTCGTCCAAGCGTCCTCCGACTCCACCCGCTTCCCCTCCTCCCGCAAACGACAACACGGAGGTCATCTTCAACCTCGAGTCCCTTACCCCGAGGAGGAAGAGGAAGGCAGCGGAAGAGGAGGCGGAGGATGAGTAAGTATCTTGTCTTTTGTCATCTCCGTCCCCTCAGACCGTGTCGCTTTTCTTGACTTGTCTTCATCTTCGCATGGATATGGAGACGCTACCCTAGAGGGTGGCGAAGAGGGCCAGGGCCTCGACAGGCGGCCAGCCCCCGACGGGCACCTTGA
The DNA here is from genome assembly GCF_002162155.2 of Triticum dicoccoides. Classification (NCBI taxonomy): domain Eukaryota; kingdom Viridiplantae; phylum Streptophyta; class Magnoliopsida; order Poales; family Poaceae; genus Triticum; species Triticum dicoccoides. The sequence continues at coordinate 450,382,169 of NC_041386.1, forward strand.
CTACGCCACTGGTGGTGGAGAGTAGCCCGGATAGCAGCCCCCGGCACAGCCCCCAGCATGTGTTCATCACTTGCTCCCCATCAACGCATGCTGGGACACGATCTCTTGGTGCTTACCTTGCCGTGGTTGCAGGAGGAGGGCAACAGCAGGAGGAGCTACTGAGGGCCACCCCCAACACGCCGCCCCATCAGCCACGCCGCCCCAAGGGGCGTCCCCGGCAAGGGCGCCAAGCACCAAGCCCACGCGCATGGAGGAGGAGGCGAACCCGGGCGCCGGCAGATCCGTCACGACATCGAATGTTGGTGGGGAGGGGGCCACTTCTTCCCATCTTGGCACGGGTGAGTTGTTTGCCTTCTATCCCTGCTCTCAGTATCCAGATCTTTCCTCGGTGGACCGGGAGGACGTGGACACTATCATCGAGGGGGTTGGTAGGGATGCCACAACCGAGGCCGACAAGATCGCCTCTGAGGAGGCTGCCAAGGGCATTGCTGAGGACGCCGCCAAGGGGCCTGCCGGGGAGACCGGCGAGACTGCTGCCGGGGAGGCCAGCGAGGGGCCCGCCGGGGAGGCCGGCAAGGCCGCTGCCGAGGAGGAGGTGGTTGACGGCCATCCTTCCTCCTCTGCCGCCTCTGGCTCGGACAAGTACCTGAAGGTGAGCGACGACATGTTCTTCCACCTCCCATGGACGACGAGCACCAGGGCTCCCGCAGAGGGGGAGGTGTTCGACGACGAGGTACTTGCCGCCGCCGGGCTTGATGTCGTTGACGAGCCGAGTGCCGGTGGCGGCAGTTCCCAGGAAGAGTGGCTCCTCCAGGGCATGAGCGCCAACTTCCATAAGCTCTAGGCGCTTCATCATGCCCGCCTGGACAAGGCCAAGTCCAGGATGGCGGCGGTGGACAAGGCGAAGGCGGACCTCGAGGGGCATGTCGCTGAGACGCAGGCTTGGTTCCGCCAGGCCTGTGAGGAACTGAAGACCACCCAGGATCTGCTGGTCGAGCGCAAGCTAGAGCTCATCATGAAGCAGGCCGATATCGAGAAGGCCTAGGAGGCGGCGAGTCAACAGGCCTTTAAGGACGAGGCCGCTCGGCGCTAGCATCAGGCCGCGCTGAACTCCCAGGAGGAGAACCTTGCCTCTCACGAGGAGAAATACACCGCGACACTCCGCGGCAAGGACGAGGAGCTCAAGAAGCTTGTCGCACAGCGGACCCAGGAACTAGAGCAGAGGCATGAGGAGGCACTCAATGCTCAGGCCCAGGTCCATGCCGGAAGGTGAATGAGCTGGAGGTGGAGCGGGACGGGCTGATGAAGTAGATCCTGGAGCTGACGGGGGAGAGGGACGCGACCAAAGGCGCTTTGTCTGACGCGCAGGCTACAGTCCTCGGCAAGGCCGAGCTACTCTCCAAGGCCAACGACTCCCTACAAGACCTGAAGCTGAAGCTGGAGGGTCTTGAGGGGACGCTGTCGGAGGTCAGGGCCTGGGAGGAGACCCTGACCAAGAATCTGGAGAAGGAGAGGCAGCTGCGGAAGAACGAAGCCACCAACCACGAGGATTTCGTGAAGGGCAAGAACCTCTGGATCAACCGCCTTGCCGGCGTCACTGGCAGGATCACCATGCAGCTGGCTACCATGGGGATGCCAAACGTGAGGTACGTCCCGGAGCCGAGCGTGAGTCCTAATACTAGGCTGACCCTGTTCTTCGAGGGTGTTCTCGGGGCCCTAGAGTAGTTCCGCTCCAACAGGGCGGCCTCTCTGGCCGATGAGGCCCGGAGGCTTTGTCGGGGTGCCATAACCAAGGTCCTCGCCAAGGTGGCGTACTGGAACCCGACCTCGACTACGACGCTACGCTGGAGAGCTTGCCGGAGGACGTGGACCTCGCGACGCTTGAGGAGCGTATCGAGCCCGTCATCAGCCCATCGATGGAGTTCGGAGGATAGAAGGCCAGCGCTGGGACTAGGCACTCCGTTTCTTATCGCCGCTGCAGGTTCATGACCAAGACAATTTTTATCTTTAGTTAGAACCGCAACAACAATTGATGTAATATAACTCTGCAGTGCTTTTGAAACAATGCATGTTATTTTCCTGTTTGATCTCCCTTTGTATGTCCACCCTACATTAATCGGGTAGGCTTGTCAGCGCGGAAACCTAGGCCACATCACCTTGAGGACGGATCCCCAATGGCCTGCCGGGTGTGCTTGCTGCCGGGCAAACCACCTCACTGCTCTTAACGCGGCCGCTCGAACTGTCGAGTGGACTCGAGACAGAACGAGAGTGTTGCCAATTGCAGAAGGTCACCCTGCCGCTCTCGACGCAGCCGCTCAAACCATTGAGCGGACTCAAAACAGAACGAGGGCGTTGCCAATAGTGGTAGAGCCCCATTGCATGCAGGTTTTCCATACACAGGGCAAGATCATCGGGGACGATAACCATATATATAAAAAGGAATTGCCCAAAGTTTTGCATGACTTAGCTTTTCTGCCGCTGCGTGAGCGTTCACTGCATCCTCCGAGGATGCCACTCGTTCGGTCATCTTGTTCCTCGGAGTGACGACCACCATGAAGCCGCTACTTCAACCAGACCAGATTTCCACGACTGTGCCCCCTACCTGGCGCGCCAAAGATGTCGGTGGAAACGACACCTATGGAATCACTGGGATCCCTTCTACGGTTGGCAGGCGTGAGGTTGTGCAAAGAGCGGGTCTGGCGGTCAGCACAAGGATTTTTACCCAGGTTCAGACCGTGCAGACGCGTAAAACCCTAGTCCTGCTTTGATGTATATTTGAGTGTTCTTGAGTTCTTGAACTAGCTACGGTGTGTGTCTAGTTCCAAAGATCCAAATCCCTCTCAGTACGCCTCGGGCCTCCTTTTATAGCCAAAAAGGGGTCGCCCCAGTGGCACACAGGAGGTGGAAAGGTGTATAGTGGTTGATTCTATCCTCTGGCACCGTCGGACAAATGCATTTAATGCGCTGCCGACGTGTCCCTCTTGCTTTATCGGGGACGGCAAGGAAGCTCATCCCAGCTGTCGCCGCCTCACCTGGCTCCGATGCGTATCCGAGCGAACGAGGTGTTGTAGCGCCATGTTGGCTGGCTGCTGGGCTGGCGTGGTGGCGGAGTCTTCACGAAGATCTGCATGCCACCACGTAGGTGCTTGTTGAGTCAGTGTGGAGGCCGCACGCTGCCACGGAGATGCCTGCCCAGCTGGTTGAGCTAGCAGCTGCATGGGAGCGGCGGTGGAGCCTTGGCAGACGTGGGCCTGGCTGCGGCCCCGCAGATGTCCTTGGCAAGGGTCTTGCCGGGGGCCCGGCAAGGGTCTTGTCGTGGCACTGCGGTCGTCCTCGGCAAGGATCTTGCCAAGGATCGTCGTCTTCTGGTTCTCATGTGATCTTGTGTTTTTTATGATCTCCACAAAGATCTGCATGCCACCATGGAGGCGCCCCCCCGAGCCTTGGTTCCAATGTGGGTGATTGCGTTGGAACCCCTCGGCTCAAGGGCGGCGTGTTCTGCTGGCATTGGGCAAGTTACCCCGGCAAGGCTCTTGCCGGGGTTGCGGAGGCTGCCTGTAACACCCCGGATGTAACTTTCCTAATTTGTACTCCAACTCTTGGCGTTAAGTTATATTTATTTCCTCGGGTTCGGGTTTTGTCTCCATGTGTTGTTGTAGTTGTCATGCATCTCATATCATGTCATCATGTGCATTGCATTTTCATACGTGTTCATCTCATGCATTCGAGCATTTTCCCCGTTGTCCGTTTTGCATTCCAGCGCTTCTTTCTCCTCCGGTGGTCATTTCTAGCTTTCTTTCGTGTGTGGGGATTAAGCATTTCCGGATTGGACCGAGACTTGCCAAGCGGCCTTGGTTTACTACCGGTAGACCGCCTGTCAAGTTTCGTACCATTTGGACTTCGTTTGATACTCCAACGGTTAACCGAGGGACCAAAAAGGCCTCCTGTGTGTTGCAGCCCAACACCCCTCCAATTTGGCCCAAAACCCACCTAACTCTGCTCCATCATCTAGAGCGTTCGATCATGATCGCGTGGCCGAAAACCGCACCTCATTTGGACTCTCCTAGCTCCCTCTATGCCTGTAAATAGGTCCCCCTCGAAATATCCCGGATCCCCTCTCCCCGAAACCCTAAATTTCTCCTCCGCAGCCGCCGGACACGTCCGGACGGACCGGACGTGTCCGCGCCGCCACCACCGCGCAGTTGCGTTCTGCCACGTCACCGCCGCCGTCGCCACTCCCACCGCGGCACGCGGGAGCCCGGAGCGGGCCCTCCCCGGCCCGGTCGCAGCTGCCG
>NC_041386.1:450386663-450484245 GCF_002162155.2 Triticum dicoccoides
CGCCTCCATCGCCGCGCCGCCCGCCTCCTCCTCGCTGGAGACGGCTACTGCCGCCCCGCTCCGACTCCGGCTGCCGAGCTCGCCGCTCCCGCGCCGCCACCCTGCCTCGCGCCGGCCGCCGCGCACCGCCGCCCGCACGGCCGCCGCCTCCGCCGCCCTGCTCGGCCTCCTCCGGCCCGGCCCCCGTCTTCCCGAGCCGCCGGAGAGCGCGCTCCGGTGAGATACGCCACCGCGCGACCCCGTGCTACAGTGGATCGTCGGGTGAATAGTAAACCCTAGATTCGCTGTTTTTTTCCTAAGTCCCAAAATTCCAGATCCATATGCACATGTTCGTCAGGCTGTAACTTTGCATCCGTAGCTCCGATTCATGCATATAGCATATCAAAATGTTCATCTCAGAGAGTACATCATTTCATTCCATTGAATCATTTTAATTTGAGTTCATATTGATGCCCGAAATGCTGTTAGAATAGGGCTACTTGAGATTATTGTCAGATCTGCTACTCCGTTTAGCTTTTTGTCATTTTTGCCATGATTATTGTGTGCATGCTATGCCCTGATGCTCTACATGTGTTTTGTTAAGGGCTTTGTCATATTTCTAGAGGTGCAACTCATTTATTTTTGTGATGTGTGTGGTGACTTGTGCAAGCTTGAAAGTGGTGCACTTGCTAATTCAGTTTTCAGGGACTTAGCAATTCCACAAAGTCCTGGATCTGTTTAGCTCATGATGCCATATGTTTATTTGGCCTTTTTTTATTTGGGACAATGCTCTATTAATGATGATCATCACACTTGTATTTATTTACAACTCAATGATTACAACTCAATTCTAAAACAAAGTATGACTCTATATGAATGCCTCCGGCAGTGTACCGGGATATGCAATGAATCAAGAGTGACAAGTATGAAAAAATACGAACGGTGGCTTTGCCACAAATACTATGTCAACTACATGATGATGCTAAGCAATATGACAATGATGAATATGTCATGATGAACTAGATGGTGGAAGGTTGCATGGCAATATATCTCAGAATGGCTATGGAAATGCCATAATAGGTAGGTATGGTGGCTGTTTTGAGGAAGGTATATGGTAGGTGTATGATACCAGCGAAAGGTGTGCGGTATTAGAGAGGCTAGCGAAGGTGGAAGGGTGAGAGTGCGTATGATCCATGGACTCAATATTAGTCATAAAGAACTCATATACTTATTGCAAAAATCTAGAAGTTATCAAAGCAAAGTATTACATGTTGGAAATATGCCCTAGAGGCAATAATAAAATGGCTATTATTATATTTCTTTGTTCTTGATAATTGTCTATTGTTCATGCTATAATTGTGTTATCCGGAAATCGTAATACATGTGTGAATACATAGACCACAACACGTCCCTAGTGAGCCTCTAGTTGACTAGCTCGTTGATCAAAGGATAGTCATGGTTTCCTCACTATGGACATTGGATGTCATTGATAACAGGATCACATCATTAGGAGAATGATGTGATGGACAAGACCCAATCCTAAGCTTAGCTCAAAGATCGTGTAGTTCGTTTGTTGTAGCTTTTCTGAATGTCAAGTATCATTTCCTTAGACCATGAGATTGTGCAACTCCCGGATACCGTAGGAGTGCCTTGGGTGTGCCAAACGTCACAACGTAACTGGGTGACTATAAAGGTACATTACAGGTATCTCCGAAAATGTCTGTTGGGTTGGCACAAATCGAGACTGGGATTTATCACTCCATATGACGGAGAGGTATCTTTGGGCCCACTCGGTAATGCATCATCATAATGAGCTCAATGTGACCAAGTGGTTGATCACGGGATCATGCATTACGGCACGAGTAAAGTGACTTGCCGGTAACGAGATTGAACTAGGTATTGGGATACCGACGATCGAGTCTCGGGCAAGTAACGTACCGATTGACAAAGGGGATTGTATACGGATTGATTGAATCCTCGACATCGTGGTTCATCCAATGAGATCATCGTGGAGCATGTGGGAGCCAACATGGGTATCCAGATCCCGCTGTTAGTTATTGACCGGAGAGGCGTCTCGGTCATGTCTGTATGTCTCCCGAACTCGTAGGGTCTACACACTTAAGGTTCGGTGACGCTAGGGTTGTTGAGATATTAGCATACGGTAACCCAAAAGTTGTTCGGAGTCCCGAATGAGATCCCGGACGTCACGAGGAGTTCCGAAATGGTCCGTAGGTGAAGATTTATATATAGGAAGTCAAGTTTCGGCCATCGGGAAAGTTTCGGGGGTAATCGGTATTGTACCGGGACCACCGGAAGGGTCCCGGGGGTCCACCGGGTGGGGCCACCTATCCCGGAGGGCCCCATGGGCTGAAGTGGGAGGGGAACCAGCCCCTAGTGGGCTGGTGTGCCCCCCTTGGGCCTCCCCCTGCGCCTAGGGTTGGAAACCCTAGGGGTGGGGGGCGCCACCTTTGCCTTGGGGGGCAAGGCACCCCCTTGGCCGCCGCACCCTAGGAGATTGGATCTCCTAGGGCCGGCGCCCCCCTAGGCACCATATATATAGTGGGGGGAGGGAGGGCAGCCGTACCCAAGCCCCTGGCCTCTCCCTCTCCCTCCCGTGACACTCCTCCGTCTCCCTGCGCTTGGCGAAGCTCTGCCGAGATCACCGTTGCTTCCACCACCACGCCATCGTGCTGCTGGATCTTCATCAACCTCTCCTTCCCCTTGCTGGATCAAGTTGGAGGAGACGTCTTCCCAACCGTATGTGTGTTGAACGCGGAGGTGTCGTCCGTTCGGCACTTGGTCATCGGTGATTTGGATCACGTCGAGTACGACTCCATCAACCCCTTTCTCTTGAACGCTTCCGTGCATGATCTACAAGGGTATGTAGATGCACTCCTCTCTCCCTCGTTGCTAGATGACTCCATAGATTGATCTTGGTGATGCGTAGAAAATTTTAAAATTCTGCTGCGTTCCCCAACAGTGGCATCATGAGCTAGGTCTATGCGTAGTTACTATGCACGAGTAGAACACAAAGTAGTTGTGGGCGTCGATATTGTCAATTTGCTTGCCGTTACTAGTCTTATCTTGATTCGGCGGCATCGTGGGATGAAGCGGCCCGGACCGACCTTACACGTACGCTTACATGAGACTGGTTCCACCGACTGACATGCACTAGTTGCATAAGGTGGCTGGCGGGTGTCTGTCTCTCCCACTTTAGTCAGATCGGATTCGATGAATAGGGTCATTATGAAGGGTAAATAGAAATTGGCAATTCACGTTGTGGTTTTGGCGTAGGTAAGAAACATTCTTGCTAGAAACCTATAGCATCCACATAAAAACTTGCAACAACAATTAGAGGACGTCTAACTTGTTTTTGCAGCAAGTGTTTTGTGATGTGATATGGCCAAAGGATGTGATGAATGGTATATGTGATGTATGAGATGATCATGTTCTTGTAATAGGAATCACGACTTGCATGTCGATGAGTATGAAAACCGGCAGGAGCCATAGGAGTTGTCTTTATTTATTTATGACCTGCGTGTCAACATAAACGTCATGTAATTACTTTACTTTATTGCTAAAGCGTTAGCCATAGTAGTAGAAGTAATAGATGACGAGACAACTTCGAGAAGACACGATGATGGAGATCATGATGATGGAGATCATGGTGTCATGTCGGTGACAACGATGATCATGGAGCCCCGAAGATGGAGATCAAAAGGAGCAAATGATATTGGCCATATCATGTCACTATTTGATTGCATGTGATGTTTATCATGTTTTACATCTTATTTGCTTAGAACGATGGTAGCTTAAATAAGATGATCCCTCGTAATAATTTCAAGAAAGTGTTCCCCCTAACTGTGCACCGTTGCCAAGGTTCGTTGTCTTGAAGCACCACGTGATGATCGGGTGTGATAGATTCTAACGTTTGAATACAACGGGTGTAAGCCAGATTTACACACGCAATACACTTAGGTTGACTTGACGAGCCTAGCATGTACAGACATGGCCTCGGAACACGGAAGACCGAAAGGTTGAGCATGAGCCGTATAGGAGATACGATCAACATGAAGATGTTCACCGATGTTGGCTAGTCCGTCTCACGTGATGATCGGACACGACCTAGTTAACTCGGATCATGTTTCACTTAGATGACTGGAGGGATGTCTATCTGAGTGGGAGTTCATTGAGTAATTTGATTAGATGAACTTAATTATCATGAACTTAGTCTAAAATCTTTACAATATGTCTTGTAGATCAAATGGCCCATGTTGTCCTCAACTTCAACGCGTTCCTAGAGAAAACCAAGCTGAAAGACGATGGCAGCAACTATACAGACTAGGTCTGGAACCTGAGGATCATCCTCATAGCTGCCAAGAAAGATTATGTCCTAGAAGCACCGCTAGGTGACGCACCTGTCCTAGAGAACCAAGACGTTATGAACGCTTGGCAGTCACGTGCTGATGATTACTCCCTCGTTCAGTGCGGCATGCTTTACAGCTTAGAACCGGGGCTCCAAAAGCGTTTTGAGAGACACAGAGCATATGCGATGTTCGAAGAGCTGAAAATGGGTTTTCAAGCTCATGCCCGGGTCGAGAGATATGAAGTCTCCAACAAGTTCTTCGGTTGTAAGATGGAGGAAAATAGTTCTGTCAGTGAGCACATACTCAGAATGTCTGGGTTGCATAACCGCTTGACTCAGCTGGGAGTTAATCTCCCAGATGACGCGGTCATTGACAGAATCCTTTAGTCGCTTCCACTGAGCTACAAGAGCTTTGTGATGAACTTCAATATGCAGGGGATGGAAAAGACCATTCCTGAGGTGTATTCAATGCTGAAATCAGCAGAGGTGGAAATCAAAAAGGAACATCAAGTGTTGATGCTGAATAAAACCACTAAGTTCAAGAAAGGCAAGGGTAAGAAGAACTTCAAGAAGGATGGCAAGGGAGTTGCCACGCCCGGTAAGCAAGCTGCTGGGAAGAAGCCAAAGAATGGACCCAAGCCTGAGACTAAGTGTTTTTATTGCAAGGGAAGTGGTCACTGGAAGCGGAACTCCCCAAATACTTAGCGGACAAGAAGGCCGGCAACACTAAAGGTATATGTGATATACATGTAATTGATGTGTACCTTACCAGTACTCGTAGTAGCTCCTGGGTATTTGATACCGGTGTGGTTGCTCACATTTGTAACTCAAAGCAGGAGCTGCGGAATAAGCGGAGACTGGCGAAGGACGAGGTGACGATGCGCGTCGGGAATGGTTCCAAGGTCGATGTGATCGCCGTCGGCACGCTGCCTCTACATTTACCTACAGGGTTAGTTTTAAACCTCAATAATTGTTATTTAGTGCCAGCTTTGAGCATGAACATTGTATCAGGATCTCGTTTAATTTGAGATGGCTACTCATTTAAATCCGAGAATAATGGTTGTTCTATTTATATGAGAGATATGTTTTATGGTCATGCTCCGATGGTGAATGGTTTATTCTTAATGAATCTCGAGCGTAATGCTACACATATTCATAGTGTGAATACCAAAAGATGTAAGATTGATAATGATAGTCCCACATACTTGTGGCACTGCCGCCTTGGTCACATAGGTGTCAAACGCATGAAGAAGCTCCATGCAGATGGACTTTTAGAGTCTCTTGATTACGAATCATTTGACACATGCGAACCATGACTCATGGGTAAAATGACCAAGACTCCGTTCTCAGGGACAATGGAGCGAGCAACCAACTTATTTGAAATCATACATACTGATGTGTGCGGTCCAATGAGTGTTGAGGCTCACGGTGGCTATCGCTATGTTCTCACCCTCACTGATGACTTGAGTAGATATGGGTATGTCTACTTAATGAAACACAAGTCTGAGACCTTTGAAAAGTTCAAGGAATTTCAGAGTGAGGTTGAGAATCAACGTGACAAGAAAATCAAGTTCTTGCGATCAGATCGTGGGGGAGAATACTTGAGTCACGAATTTGGCACACACTTAAGAAAATATGGAATAGTTTCACAACTCACGCCGCCTGGAACACCTCAACTTAATGGTGTGTCCGAACATCGTAATCGCACTCTATTGGATATGGTGCGATCTATGATGTCTCTTACCAATTGACCGCTGTCATTTTGGGGCTATGCTTTAGAGACTGCCGCATTCACTTTAAATAGGGCTCCGTCGAAATCCATTGAGACGACACCGTATGAATTATGGTTTGGGAAGAAACCTAAGCTGTCGTTTCTAAAAGTTTGGGGATGCAATGCTTATGTCAAGAAACTTCAACCTGAAAAGCTCGAACCCAAGTCGGAAAAATGCGTCTTCATAGGATACCCTAAAGAAACTGTTGGGTATACCTTCTACCTCAGATCCGAAGGCAAGATCTTTGTTGCCAAGAATGGGTCCTTTCTAGAGAAAGAGTTTCTCTCGACAGAAATAAGTGGGAGGAAAGTAGAACTTGATGAAGTATTACCTCTTGAACCGGTAAGTGGCGCAGCTCAGGAAAATGTTCCTAAGGTGCCTGCACCGACTAGAGAGGAAGTTAATGATGATGATCATGAAACTTCATATCAAGTTACTACTGAACTTCGTAGGTCCACGAGCACACGTCCCGCACCAGAGTGGTATGGCAACCCTGTCTTGGAAATCATGTTTTTAGACAACAGTGAACCTTCGAACTATGAAGAAGCGATGGCGGGCCCGGATTCCGACAAATGGCTGGAAGCCATGAAATCCGAGATAGGATCCATGTATGAAAACGAAGTGTGGACTTTGACTGACTTGCCCGTTGATCGTCGAGCCATAGAAAATAAATGGATCTTTAAGAATAAGATAGACGTGTATGGTAATGTGACCATCTATAAAGCTCGTCTTGTCGCTAAGGGTTATCGACAAGTTCAAGGGGTTGACTACGATGAGACTTTCTCACCCGTAGCGAAGCTGAAGTCCGTCCGAATCATGTTAGCAATTGCCGCATTCTATGATTATGAGATATGGCAAATGGACGTCAAAACGGCATTCCTTAAGGAAGAATTGTATATGATGCAGCCGGAAGGTTTTGTCAATCCTAAGAATGCTGACAAGGTGTGCAAGCTCCAATGCTCGATTTATGGGCTGGTGCAAGCATCTTGGAGTTGGAACACTCATTTTGATGAGATGATCAAAGCGTTTGGGTTTATGCAGACTTATGGAGAAGCCTGCATTTACAAGAAAGTGAGTGGGAGCTCTGTAGCATTTCTCATATTGTATGTGGATGACATATTGTTGATGGGAAATGATATAGAATTCTTGGAAAGCATAAAGGCCTACTTGAACAAGTGTTTTTCAATGAAGGACCTTGGAGAAGCTGCTTATATATTAGGCATCAAGATCTATAGAGATAGATCGAGATGCCTCATTGGTCTTTCATAGAGTACGTACCTTGACAAGATATTGAAGAAGTTCAAAATGGATCAGTCAAAGAAGGGGTTCTTGCATGTACTGCAAGGTACGAGATTGAGCACGGCTCAATGCCCGACCACGGCAGAAGATAGAGAAAAGATGAGTGTCGTCCCCTATGCCTCGGCCATAGGGTCTATTATGTATGCTATGCTGTGTACCAGACCTGATGTAAACCTTGCCGTAAGTTTGGTAGGAAGGTACCAAAGTAATCCTGGCATGGAACACTAGACAGCGGTCAAGAATATCCTGAAGTACCTGAAAAGGACTAAGGACATGTTTCTCGTGTATGGAGGTGACGAAGAGCTCGTCGTAAAGGGTTACGTCGATGCTAGCTTCGACACAGATCTGGATGAATCTAAGTCACAAACCGGATACGTGTATATTTTGAATGGAGGGGCAGTAAGCTGGTGCAGTTGCAAGCAAAGCGTTGTGGTGGGATCTACATGTGAAGCGGAGTACATGGTAGCCTCGGAGGCAGCACAAGAAGCAGTCTGGGTGAAGGAGTTCTTTACCGACCTAGGGGTCATACCCAATGCGTCGGGCCCGATGACTCTCTACTGTGACAACACTGGAGCTATTGCCCTTGCCAAGGAGCCCAGGTTTCACAGGAAGACCAGGCATATCAAGCGTCACTTCAACTCCATTCGTGAAAGTGTTCAAAATGGAGACACAGAGATTTGTAAAGTACATACGGACCTTAATGTGGCAGATCCGTTGACTAAACCTCTCCCTAGAGCAAAACATGATCAACACCAGAACTGCATGGGTGTTCGATTCATCACAATGTAACTAGACTATTGACTCTAGTGCAAGTGGGAGACTATTGGAAATATGCCCTAGAGGCAATAATAAAATGGTTATTATTATATTTCTTTGTTCATGATAATTGTCTATTGTTCATGCTATAATTGTGTTATCCGGAAATCGTAATACATGTGTGAATACATAGACGACAACACGTCCCTAGTGAGCATCTAGTTGACTATCTCGTTGATCAAAGGATAGTCATGGTTTCCTGACTATGGACATTGGATGTCATTGATAACGAGATCACATCATTAGGAGAATGATGTGATGGACAAGACCCAATCCTAAGCTTAGCTCAAAGATCGTGTAGTTCGTTTGCTGTAGCTTTTCTGAATGTCAAGTATCATTTCCTTAGACCATGAGATTGTGCAACTCCCGGATACCGTAGGAGTGCCTTGGGTGTGCCAAACGTCACAACGTAACTGGGTGACTATAAAGGTACATTACAGGTATCTCCGAAAGTGTCTGTTGGGTTGGCACGAATCGAGACTGGGATTTGTCACTCCGTATGACGGAGAGGTATCTCTGGGCCCACTCGGTAATGCATCATCATAATGAGCTCAATGTGACCAAGTGGTTGATCACGGCATCATGCATTATGGCACGAGTAAAGTGACTTGCCGGTAATGAGATTGAACTAGGTATTGGGATACCGACGATCGAGTCTCGGGCAAGTAACGTACCGATTGACAAAGGGAATTGTATACGGATTGATTGAATCCTCGACATCGTGGTTCATCCGATGAGATCATCGTGGAGCATGTGGGAGCCAACATGGGTATCCAGATTCCGCTGTTAGTTATTGGCCGGAGAGGCGTCTCGGTCATGTCTGCATGTCTCCCGAACCCGTAGGGTCTACACACTTAAGGTTCGGTGACGCTAGGGTTGTTGAGATATTAGCATATGGTAACCTGAAAGTTGTTTGGAGTCCCGGATGAGATCCCGGACGTCACGAGGAGTTCCGGAATGGTCCGGAGGTGAAGATTTATATATAGGAAGTCAAGTTTCGGCCATCGGGAAAGTTTCGGGGGTAATCGGTATTGTACCGGGACCACCGGAAGGGTCCCGGGGGTCCACCGGGTGGGGCCACCTATCCCGAAGGGCCCCATGGGCTGAAGTGGGAGGGGAACCAGCCCCTAGTGGGCTGGTGCGCCCCCCTTGGGCCTCCCCCTGCGCCTAGGGTTGGAAACCCTAGGGGTGGGGGCGCCACCCTTGCCTTGGGGGGCAAGGCACCCCCTTGGCCGCCGCCCCCTAGGAGATTGGATCTCCTAGGGCCGCCCCCCTAGGCACCCTATATATAGTGGGGGGGAGGGAGGGCAGCCGCACCCAAGCCCCTGGCCTCTCCCTCTCCCTCCCGTGACACTCCTCCGTCTCCCTGCGCTTGGTGAAGCTCTGCCGAGATCACCGTTGCTTCCACCACCACGCCGTCGTGCTGCTGGATCTTCATCAACCTCTCCTTCCCCCTTGCTAGATCAAGTTTGAGGATACGTCTTCCCAATCGTACATGTGTTGAACGCGGAGGTGACGTCCATTCGGCACTTGGTCATCGGTGATTTGGATTACGTCGAGTACGACACCATCAACCCCGTTCTCTTGAACGCTTCCGCGTGCGATCCACAAGGGTATGTAGATGCACTCCTCTCTCCCTCGTTGCTAGATGACTCCATAGATTGATCTTGGTGATGCGTAGAAAATTTTAAAATTCTGCAACGTTCCCCAACATTACACGCATGCTCCTAGGGGGATAGATTGGTAGGAAAAGACCATCGCTCGTCCCCGACCGCCACTCATAAGGAAGACAATCAATAAATAAATCATGCTCCGACTTCAACACATAACGGTTCACCATACGTGCATGCTACGGGAATCACAAACTTCAACACAAGTATTCTTTAAATTCACAACTACTCAACTAGCATGACTTTAATATTATCACCTCCATATCTCAAAACAATTATCATGCTTCAATATTTTCTTAGTATTCAACACACTCAAAAGAAAGTTTCACAAATCTTGAATACCAAGCATATTATTATTAAGCAAATTACCATGCTATTAAGAGACTCTCAAAATAATTTAAGTGAAGCATGAGAGATCAATAGTTTCTTTAAAACAAATCCACCATCGTGCTCTAAAAGATCTAAGTGAAGCACATAGAGCGAAATTATAACACTCAGAAGATATAAGTGAAGCACATAGAGCAAAACTACTTAGCTCAAAAGATATAAGTGAAGCACATAGAGCAAAACTACTTAGCTCAAAAGATATAAGTGAAGCACATAGAGTATTCTATCAAATTTTAATTCATGTATGGCTCTCTCAAAAGGTGTGTACAGCAAGGATGATTGTGGCATACTAAGACACAAAGACACAAATAATACAAGACGCTCCAAGCAAAACACATATCATGTTGGTGAATAAAAATATAGCTCCAAGTAAATTACCGATGGTAGTGGACGAAAGAGGGATGCCTTCCGGGGCATCCCCAAGCTTTGACTTTTTGGTGTCCTTGGATTATCTTGGGGGTTCCATGGGCATACCCAAGCTTAGTCTCTTGCCACTCCTTGTTCCATAATCCATCACAAGAATTCACCCAAAACTTGAAAACTTCACAACACAAAACTCAAAGAAGAAAACTCGTGAGCTCCGTTAGCGAAAGAAAACAAAAGACCACTTCAAGGTACTGTAATGAACTCATTCTTTATTTATATTGGTGTTAAACCTAATGTATTCCAACTTCTCTATGGATTATAAACTATTTTACTAACCATAGATTCATCAAAATAAGCAAACAACACACGAAAAACAGAATCTGTCAAAAACAGAACAGTCTGTAGTAATCTGTAGCTAGCGCAAGATCTGGAACCCCAAAAATTCTAAAATAAATTTCTGGACGTGAGGAATTTATCTATTAATCATCTGAAAAAATAATTAACTAAATAGCACTCTCCAAATAAAAATGACAGCAGTTCTTGTGAGCGCTAAAGTTTCTGTTTTTTATAGCAAGTTCAACAAGACTTTCCCCAAGTCTTCCCAACGGTTCTACTTGGCACAAACACTAATTAAACACAAAAAACACAACCAAAACAGAGGCTAAATAATTTATTTATTACTAAGCAGGAGCAAAAATCAAGGAATAAAAATAAAATTGGGTTGCCTCCCAACAAGCGCTATCATTTAACGCCCCTAGCTAGGCATAAAAGCGAGGATAGATCTAAGTATTGCCATATTTGGTAGGCAATCCATAAGTGGCTCTCATGATAGTTTCATATGGAAATTTTATTTTCTTTCTAGGAAAGTGTTCCATGCCCCTTTTTAGTGGAAATTGAAATCTAATATTCCCTTCCTTCATATCAATAATCGCACCAAC
Organism: Triticum dicoccoides; assembly: GCF_002162155.2. NCBI lineage: Eukaryota > Viridiplantae > Streptophyta > Magnoliopsida > Poales > Poaceae > Triticum > Triticum dicoccoides. The sequence continues at coordinate 450,398,257 of NC_041386.1, forward strand.
CGTTCTAAGGAAAGGTCTACAAAGAATAATAGGGCAAGAAGGATTGCAATCTATATCAAGAACAATGAAATCTACGGGCACATAATTCCTATTTGCAACAATAAGAACATCATTAATTCTTTCGATAGGTTTCTTAATAGTGGAATCCGCAAGATGCAAGTTTAGAGAGCAATCATCAAAATTACGGAAATCTAGCAAACCACACAAAGTCTTGCGAATAGTAGAGACACTAGCACCCAAATCACACAAAGCATAAAACTCATGATCTTTAATTTTAATTTTAATAGTTGGTTCCCACTCATCATAGAGTTTTCTAGGGATAGAAACTTTCAACTCAAGTTTTTCTTCATAAGATTGCAGCAAGGCATCACCAATATGTTCGGTGAAGGCTTTATTTTGACTATAAGCATGTGGAGAATTTAGCACGGATTGCAACAAGGAAATACAATCAATTAAAGAGCAACTTTCATAATTAAATTCCTTGAAATCCAATATAGTGGGTTTAGCAACATCTAGATTTTTATTTCTTTCAATCCCACTTTCATCAATTTCATCATTAAGATCTAGATACTCCGAATTTTTAGAACGCCTTCTAGGTAAAGGAAGATCATATTCAGTTTCATCAAGATTCATATTGCAAAACAAAGATTTAATAGGGGACACATCAATAACTTTTAGATCTTCATCTTGATTTTAATAGGAATTGGAGGAACACGCTTTAATAAAGGCATCTTTGGAAGCACACATCCTAGCGGTTCTTTCCTTGCACTCATCAATGGAAATTCTCATGGCTTTGAGAGACTCATTGATATCATGCTTAGGAGGAATAGATCTAAGCTTTAAAGAATCAACCTCAAGAGAAATTCTATCAATGTTTCTAGCCAAATCATCAACTTTAAGCAATTTCTCCTCAAGCAAAGCATTACAATTCTTTTGTGAATTCATAAATTCTTTAACACTATTCTCAAATTCAGAGGGCATCTTATTATAATTTCCATAAGAGTTGTTGTAGGAATTCCCATAATTATTAGAAGGATTACTAGGATATGGCCTAGGATTAAAATTCCCTCTATAAGCATTGTTACCAAAATTATTCCGACCAACAAAATTCACATCCATAGATTCATTGTTATTCTCAATCAAAGTATACAAAGGCATATCATTAGGATCAGATGAAACACTCTTAGTAGCAAATAATTTCATAAGTTCATCCATCTTTCCACTCAACACATTGATTTCGTCTATCGCATGCACTTTTTTATTAAAAGTTCTTTCAGTATGCCATTGAGAATAATTAACCATAATATTATCTAGGAGTTTAGTAGCATCCCCTAAAGTGATTTCCATAAAAGTACCTCCCGCGGCCGAATCTAAAAGATTTCTAGAAGCAAAATTCAATCCGGCATAAAAATTTTGTATAATCATCCACAAATTCAAACCATGAGTAGGGCAATTACGTATCATTAATTTAATTCTCTCCCAAGCTTGTGCAACATGTTCATGATCAAGTTGTTTAAAGTTCATAATATCGTTTCTAAGAGAGATGATCTTAGCGGGAGGAAAATACTTAGAGATAAAAGCATCTTTGCACTTGTTCCATGAATCAATACTATTCTTAGGCAAAGACGAAAACCAAGCTTTAGCACGATCTCTAAGCGGAAAAGGAAATAGCTTCAATTTAGCGACATCATTATCGACATCTTTTTTCTTTTGCATATCACATAAATCAATGAAGCTATTCAGATAGTAGCGGCATCTTCACTAGGAAGGCCGGCGAATTGATCTTTCATAACAAGATTCAACAAAGCAGTATTAATTTCACAAGATTCAGCATCGGTAAGAGGAGCAATCGGAGTACTAAGGAGATCATTATTATTGGTATTGGTGAAGTCACACAATTTAGTATTATCTTGAGCCATTGCGACAAACAAGCAATCTAACACACGAGCAAACAAGAGCAAACGGGCAAAAGAGGCAAATAGAGAGGGAGGATAGAGAGAGAGAGAGGGCGAATAAAACGGCAAGGGTGAAGTGGGGGAGAGGAAAACGAGAGGCAAATGGCAAATAATGTAATGCGAGAGATAGGGATTGTGATGGGTACTTGGTATGTTGACTTTTTGCGTAGACTCCTCGGCAACGGCGCCAAAAATCCTTCTTGCTACGTCTTGAGCTTGCGTTGGTTTTCCCTGAAGAGGAAGGGATGATGCAGCAGAGTAGCGTAAGTATTTCCCTCAGTTTTTGAGAACCAAGGTATCAATCCAGTAGGAGGCCACACTCAAGTCCCTCGTACCTGCACAAAACTATAGCTACTCGCAACCAATGCGATTAGGGGTTGTCAAGCCCTTCACGGTCACATACGAGAGTGAGATCTGATAGATATAATATTTTTGGTATTTTTGATATAAAGATGCAAAGTAAAAAGTAAAGGAAAAGTACAAAGCAAAGCAAGATTAAAGTGATGGAGATTGATATGATGAGAATAGACCCGGGGGCCATAGGTTTCACTAGTGGCTTCTCTCAAGAGCATAAGTATTCTACGGTGGGTGAACAAATTGCTGTTGAGCAATTGACAGACTTGAGCATAGTTATGAGAATATCTAGGCATGATCATGTATATAGGCATCACGTCCGTGACAAGTAGACCGAAACGATTCTGCATCTACTACTATTACTCCACTCATCAACCGCTATCTAGCATGCATCTAGAGTATTAAGTTAAAAACAGAGTAACACCTTAAGCAAGATGACATGATGTAGAGAGATAAATTCATGCAATATGAAATAAACCCCATCTTGTTATCCTCGATGGCAACGATGCAATATGTGCCTTGCTGCCCCTTCTGTCACTGGGTAAGGACACCGCAACATCGAACCCAAAGCTAAGCACTTCTCCCATGGCAATAACTACCAATCTAGTTGGCCAAACCAAACGGATAATTCGAAGAGACTTGCAAAGATAACCAATCATACATAAAAGAATTTAGAGAAGATTCAAATATTATTCATAGATAGACTTGATCATAAGCCCAAAATTCATCGGTCTCAACAAACACACCGCAAAAAGAAGATTACATCGAATAGATCTCCACAAGAGAGGGGGAGAACTTTGTATTGAGATTCAAAGAGAGAGAACAAGCCATCTAGCTACTAACTATGGACCCAAAGGTCTGAGGTAAACTACTCACACTTCATCGGAGGGGATAGGATGATGTAGAAGCCCTCCGTGATGACGGCCCTCTTCTGGCGGAGCTCCGGAACAGGCCCCAAGATGGGATCTCGTGGATACAGAAAGTTGCGGCGGTGGAATTAGGTTTTTGGCTCCTGTTCTGATCATTTGGGGGTACGTGTGTATATATAGGAGGAAGAAGTACGTCAGTGGAGCACCGAGGGGCCCATGAGGCAGGGGGCGCGCCCTAGGGGGGCCCCCACCCTCGTGACCTCCTCTTTGACTCCCTGGCGTAGAGTCCAAGTCTCCTGGATCACGTTCGGTGAGAAAATCACGTTCCCGAAGATTTTATTCCGTTTGGACTCCGTTTGATATTCTGTTTCTCCGAAATACTGAAATGGGCAAAAAACAACAATTCTGGGCCGGGCCTCCGGTTAATAGGTTAGTCCCAAAAATAATATAAAAGTGGAAAATAAAGCCCAATATAGTCCAAAACAATAGATAATATAGCATGGAGCAATAAAAAATTATAGATACGTTGGAGACATATCAGCGTTCCATGCCGCTGAGGGGGGCACGGGCACAGGCGCGGCGGGTGAAACCAAACGCACGGGCACCGACGCCATGGTGGGTGGAGAGGCGCGCACAGGCAGGGGCACGGGCGCGGCGGGTGCAGCCAAATACACGGGGGCCGATGCCACAGTGGGTGGAGGGGCGCACGGGCGCTGGCATGTACACGAGCTCGCGCGGGTCCGCGGTGACCTCGCTGACGCCCGCGGCTTCCAGCTCTGAGATAGTGCTCGGTGACCAGCCCGTCAATGCTACTGGCATGGTCGCTGGCACAGGCGCGGTGATGGGAGCTGGGACAGGAGAGGGGGCAGCAACCGTCGCGACCAGCTCATTCTGGGCCATGTCCATGATGCTCAATTCCTCCTTATTTTCTATCTCCTCTGGCTCGGAGTCGACTTCACCAAACTTGAAGACTAGTGGAAGATTATCATTCGCGTCATGGCATTGGTGGAGGTCTGCAGGAGGGAGGGGAATGGGAGGCGAACAGTAAGGCCGCCCGTATTAAACAACGGCTCGGGCGCCATTAATGTAGAGGAAAGCGGACGGCCATGGAAGTCAAAGGGCTCGCTTCCCAGTGAGCCTGCGCAGCGTACAACTAGCACGCTTCCCGGTGAGCCTGCACATTGAGGACAGCTTGCACGCCTCTCGGTCAGCGTGCGCACCAGACATCACTCGCACGCCTCCCGTTCAGTCAAGGTCAAGCAGCTGTCTGCACGGCACCTCGTACAACCATTAAAACCAAGACACATGGCATCACGTGAATGGTTAACAAAACGCACACGGTTTGAGTTATACAAACGTTTGAGATATTAAAGTGGCAGCTATTTTTTCAAAATGCCTTTGTTGGTTGTCATTATTCAAGTGCGCCTTCTCTCAAAATGGACACGAAAAATGCCACAACATGTCGGGTGCAATTCCATGATAGCATGCCAAGTTTCATGAATTTCAGACGAGTTTTGGATTTACTAGAATTTAAAAACTAGGCATCTCAATGTTTTGCCGGCAATCAACGGTGCCCTGGTGTTTGAAATTTATTCCCATTTCTTACATGGGACCTAAGCATGCACCCAAGGACACAGATTTGATTTTTCAACCAATTTATATGCACTGGAGCATGTGCATGTAGTTCAAATTTGAATTATGCACATAAATGCATTAAAAACTCACTTAATGCATAAAAATGTCCAAACGAACCCCCAAAAATCCCCAAAATTGACACAACACTCTTGTTGTTCTATGTTGACACGAGAATTTTTTTGAAAGCAATAAGAGGCAATGGATATCATTTCATCTCCAAAGGTGGGACGTTCCCTACCGAAACCATCATGCTTGTTGTGAGAAGCTCTGGTTTGTGAGAAGCATATACCCGAACCTACCCCAAATGGGACAATTTTTTACCACGGCATGTTGATGCCGCTCCATGATAGCATGCCAAGTTTCATGAATTTCAGACGAGTTTTGGATTTACTAGAATTAAAAAACCAGGCATCTCAACGTTTTGCCAGCAATCAACAGTGCCTTGGTGTTTGAATTTTATTCCCATCTCTTGCATGGGACCTAGAAATTCACCCAAGGACACGGATTAGATTTTTCAACCAACTTTAGTGCATTGGAGCATGTGCTTGTAGTTGAAATTTGAATTATGCACATAAAATTCCTAGAAAACCCAGTTAATGCATAAAAAGTCCAAACGAACCCTGAAAAATCTCAAAAATTGACACAACACTCCTGTTGTTCTATGTTGACACTAGAAATTTTTTGAAAGCAATAAGAGGCAATGGACATCGTTTTGTCCCCAAAGATGGTACGTTCCCTATCGAAACAATCATGCTTGTTGTGAGAAGCTTATACCCGAACCTGCCCCAAATGGGAATTTTTTTACCACGGCATGTTGATGCCGCTCCATGATAGCATACCAAGTTTCATGAATTTCAGGCGAGTTTTGGATTTACTAGAATTTAAAAACCATGCATCTCAACATTTATCCGGCAATCAAAAGTGCACTGGTGTTTGAATTTCATTCCCATCTCTTGCATGGGACCTAGAAATTCACCCAAGGACACACATGTGATTTTTCAACCAACTTTAGTGCATTGGAGCATGTACTTGTAGTTCAAATTTTAATTATGCACATAAAATGCCTAGAAAACCCAGTTAATGTATAAAAAGGCCAAACGAACCCCAAAAATTCCAAGATTAAACACAACACTCCTATTGTTCTATGTACACTAGAAAATTTTTGAAAGCAATAAGAGGCAACAGATATCGCCCCGTCCCCAAAGGTGGTACGTTCCCTATCGAAACCATCATGCTTGTTGTGAGAAGCTCTAGTTTGTGATAAGCTTATACCCAAACCTGCCCCAAATGGGACTAAATTTTCACCATGGCATGTTTATACCGCTCCATGATAGCATGCCAAGTTTCATGGATTTCAAACGAGTTTCGGATTTACTGGAATTTAAAAACCAGGTATCTCAGTGTTTTGCCGGCAATTAACAATGCCCTGGTGTTTGAAATTCATTCCCGTCTCTTGCATGGGACCTAAGCATGCACCCAAGGACACACATGTGATTTTGAGAAGACATAATTGATTTGTTAGTATGCTTGAAGTATTATTATTTTTATGTCAATATAAACTTTTGTCTTGAATCTTTCAAATCTGAATATTCATATCATAATTAAGAAGATTTGCATTGAAATTATGCCAAGTAGCACTCCACATCAAAAATTCTCTTTTTATCATTTACCTACTTGAGGACGAGCAGGAATTAAGCTTGGGGATGCCTGATACGTCTCCAACGTATCTATAATTTTTGATTGCTCCATGCTATATTATCTACTGTTTTGGACCACATTGGGCTTTATTTTCCACTTTTATATTATTTTTGGAACTAACCTATTAACCGGAGGCCCAGCCAGAATTGCTGTTTTTTTCCTATTTCAGTATTTCGAAGAAACGGAATATCAAACGGAGTCCAAACGGAATAAAATCTTCGGGAACGTAATTTTCTCACCGAACGTGATCCAGGAGACTTGGACTCTACACCAGGGAGTCAAAGAGGAGGTCACGAGGGTGGGGGGCGCCCCCCTAGGGCGCGCCCCCTGCCTCGTGGGCCCCTCGGTGCTCCACCGACGTACTTCTTCCTCCTATATATAAACACGTACCCCCAAACGATCAGAACAGGAGCCAAAAACCTAATTCCACCGCCTCAACTTTCTGTATCCACGAGATCCCATCTTGGGGCCTGTTCTGGAGCTCCGCCGGAAGAGGGCCGTCATCACGGAGGGCTTCTACATCATCCTAGCCCCTCCGATGAACTGTGAGTAGTTTACCTCAGACCTTCGGGTCCATAGTTAGTAGCTGATAACCCACAAGTATAGGGGATCGCAACAGCTTTCGAGGGTAGAGTATTCAACCCAAATTTATGGATTCGACACAAGGGGAGCCAAAGAATATTATCAAGTATTAGCAGCTGAGTTGTCAATTCAACCACACCTGGAAACTTAGTATCTGCAGCAAAGTGTTTAGTAGCAAAGTAATATGATAGTGGTGGTAGCGGCAACAAAAGTAAAGACAACAAAAGTAATGTTTTTGGTATTTTGTAGTGATTGTAACAGTAGCAGCGGAAAAGTAAATAAGCATAAACCAGTATATGGAAAACTTGTAGGCACCGGATTACTGATGGATAATTATGCCGGATGCGGTTCATCATGTAACAGTCATAACATAGGGTGACACGGAACTAGCTCCTATTCATCAATGTAATGTAGGCATGTATTCCATATATAGTCATACGTGCTTATGGAAAAGAACTTGCATGACATCTTTTGTCCTACCCTCCCGTGGCAGCGGGGTCCTATTGGAAACTTAGGGATATTAAGGCCTCCTTTTAATAGAGAACCAGAACAAAGCATTAGCACATAGTGAATACATGAACTCCTCAAACTATGGTCATCACCGGGAGTGGTCCCGATTATTGTCACTTCGGGGTTGCCGGATCATAACACATAGTAGGTGACTATAGACTTGCAAGATAGGATCAAGAACTCACATATATTCATGAAAACATAATAGGTTCAGATCTGAAATCATGGCACTCGGGCCCTAGTGACAAGCATTAAGCATAGCAAGGTCATAGCAACATCAATCTCAGAACATAATGGATACTAGGGATCAAACCCTAACAAAACTAACTTGATTACATGATAAATATCATCCAACCCATCACCGTCCAGCAAGCCTACGATGGAATTGCTCACGCACGGCGGTGATCATCATGAAATTGGTGATGGAGGATGGTTGATGATGACGACGGCGATGAATCCCCCTCTCCGGAGCCCCGAACGGACTCCAGATCAGCCCTCCCGAGAGGTTTTAGGGCTTGGCGGCGGCTCCGTATTGTAAAACGCGATGATTTCTTCTCTCTGATTTTTTTTCTCTCCGAAAGCAAATATATAGAGTTGGAGTTGGCATCGGAGGGTTTCCAGGGGGCCCACGAGGTAGGGGGCGCGCCCTAGGAGGGGCGCCCCCCACCCTCGTGAGAAGGGTGTGGGCCCCCTAGTCTTCATATTTGGCAAGGATTTTTTATTATTTTTTCTAAGACCTCCCATGGAGTTTCAGGTCATTCCGAGAATATTTGTTTTCTGCACATAAAACAACATCATGGTAATTCTGCTGAAAATAGCGTCAGTCCGGGTTAGCTCCATTCGAATCATACAAGATAGAGTCCAAAACAAGGGCAAAAGTTTTTGGAAAAGTCGATACGACGGAGACGTATCAACTCCCCCAAGCTTAAACCCTTGCTTGTCCTCAAGCAATTCAGTTGACAAACTGAAAGAAAGAAAAACTTTTACAAACTTTGTTTGCTCTTGTTGTTGTAACTATGTTAAGCCAGCATTCAGGTTTTCAGCATAAATCATAACTAACCACATTTGCAATAATTCTTAGGTCTCATAATTACTCATATCAATAGAATAATCAACTAGCAAGTCATAATAATGAATCTCGGATGACAACACTTGCTCAAAACAATCATAATATGATATAACAATATGGTATCTCGCCAACCCTTTCTGAGACCGCAAAACATAAATGGAGAGCACCTTTAAAGATCAAGGACTGACTAGACATTGTAATTCATGGTAAAAGAGATCCAATCATAGTCATACCCAATATAAATTAACAGTGATGAATGCAAATGACAATTGTGCTCTCCAGCTAGTGCTTTTTAATAAGAGGGTGATGAATCAACATAAAAGTAAATGGATAGGCCCTTCGCAGCGGGAAGCAGGGATTTGTAGAGGTACCAGAGCTTGGTTTTGAAATAGAGATAAATTGTATTTTGAGCTATATACTTTGATTGTCAACATAACAACTAAGAGATGGCGATATCTTCCATGCTAAACACATTATAGGCGGTTCCCAAACAGATTGGTAAAGTTTATACTCCCCCTCCACCAACAAGCATCAACCCATGGCTTGCTCGAAACAACGAGTGACTCCAACATACATCAGGTCCCAGGGGGAGTTTTGTTTGCAATTAATTTTGATTTAGTTTTCATAAAGCATGGGACTGGGCATCCCGGTGACCAGCCATTTTCTCGTGATTGAGGAGCGGAGTCCACTCCTCTTGAGAATAACCCACCTAACACGGAAGATAAGGACAACCTTTGTTGATACATGAGCTATTCGAGCATACAAAACAGAATATTTATTTGAAGGTTTAGAGTTTGGCACATACAAATTTACTTGGAACGGTAGGTAGATACCGCATATAGGAAGGTATAGTGGACTCATATGGAATAACTTTGGGGTTTAAGGGTTTGGATGCACAAGCAGTATTCCCGCTTAGTACAAGTGAAGGCTAGCAAAAGACTGGGAAGCGACCAACTAGAGAGCGACAACAAACATGCACATACATTAAAATTAATAAACATTGGATGCAAGCATGAGTAGGATATAATCCACCATGAACATAAATATCGTGAAGGCTATGTTGATTTTGTTTCAACTACATGCGTGAACATGTGCCAAGTCAAGTCACTTAAATCATTCAAAAGAGGATACCACCCCATCATACCACATCATAATCATCTCAATAGCATGTTGGCACACAAGGTAAACCATTATAACTCATAGCTAATCAAGCATGGCACAAGCAACTATGATCTCTAATTGTCATTGCAAACATGTTTATTCATAATAAGCTGAATCAAGAACGAGAGACTCATCATATTTACAAAAACAAAAGAGGTCAAGTTCATACCAGCTTTTCTCATCTCAGTCAGTCCATCATATATCATCATAATTGCCTTTCACTTGCATGACCGAACGGTGTGAATAATAATAAGAGTGCACATGCATTGGACTAAGCTGGAATCTGCGAGCATTCAATAAACAGGAGAAGACAAGGCAATATGGGCTCTTGGTTAAATCAACAATAATGCATATAAGAGCCACTTCAACAATTTTAATTATGGTCTTCTCCTACTGACCCCCAAAGAAAAGAAAAGAAGTAAAACTATTTACACGGGAAAGCTCCCAACAAGCAAAAGAAGAACGGGAAATATTTTTGGGTTTTCTTTTTAATTATTACTACTACAGCAGAAAAATAAACTACTACTAATTTTTTTGGTTTTTCTTAAGGTTTAACAAACACACAAGAAGAAAGCAGGAAAAAGAAAATAAACTAGCATGGATATTACAGTGAAAAAGTATGAGCACCGACATCTAGCAATGAGTGTGTGTGAACATAAATATAATGTCGGTGAGAAATATGTACTCCCCCAAGCTTAGGCTTTTGGCCTAAGTTGGTCTATTGCCACGGCTGGCCTGGCGGGTATCCATAATAATAGTTGTTGGGGTCGTACTGTGATGAAGAGGAATAGTTGGGATCATACTGTTGTGCAGCGGTTATCGCCTGCTGAGCTGCAGCGTGGAGTCGAGCTGCCTCCGCTCTCCTCTCGTACTTTTCTGCCTCCTCTCTGGTAATAACATATCTTCCTTTTGTCTGTGAATCAAAGAAGGTAGGAGCAGGGAGAGTAATACGGAAAACACGTCGTTTATCAAAAATTAAACGATATAAGAGAGGTGATTCAGGCCTCTTAACAAACTGATGTGAAGCCATAGAGTCATAATCTAAATATGCTGGGGGCAACTCCATATCACCCTCACGAATGTGTATCTCAAGAAAATGAGCTAAGGGGGTTGCATATATTCCTCCAAAGAAATCTCCATTATGTCTATTATGATGCAACCTACGAGCTAGAATGGCTCCCATATGATAAGATTGGTCTCCTAACATAGCACTCCTAAGAATGCTAAGATCAGGGACACACATGTGACATGCTTCATCATTAGCATTTATGCATCTACCAATGAAAAGAGCAAAATAATGTATAGCAGGAAAGTGGATGCTCCTTATGGTAGCCTGCGTTATATCTCTAGATTCCCCCACAGTTATACTAGCAAGAAAGTTTCTAAATTCAGATTTAGGGGGATCCCTAACACTACCCCATGATGGAAGTTCGCAAGCAGAAGTGAAATCCTCTAAGTCCATGGTATAAGATTTGTCATAGAGATCAAACATGACTGAAGGAGAATTACGCGAAGATGAATACTCAAACCTCCTCACAAATGAACTTGTGAGATCATGGTACTGGGGGCATTTGTTAGCCTCAAAATCCGCAAGACCGGCATTGCGCAAATATGATTTGAATTCTTCTTTAATTCTCGCACGGTCCATAAAATTTTCCAACGGCCATTCACAAGGCCGTACCGGAGCGTCTCTTGGTGGATCCTCGTCAGCATCGCGCATAGCAATCCTGGGTCCTTGCTTCTTAGAGGAACCACCTTGGAACATCTTCCTAAACATATTGTTTTTCTCTGAAAAATTCTGAAAAAAAATTTAGTAACTTGAAAATAAAAGTAAACCAAACTCAATAAAACTGATAGTAACTACTCCTACAAGTGCCTAGAGCCTATATCAAGCATTAGAACTACTTGGAACCATATAAATTTGACATGCAAGCTCAAGAACATGGTCACCTATGCAGCACAAATTTGCAAAGAATAAAGCACTAGAACAAAAACTAATTGGACCAATGGAGGAGTCACATACCAAGGAACAATCTCCCCAAGCAGTTTTGCGAGAGATGCTTTGAGCAAGGAGATCGAAAATCACAGCAAAAGTGGCTGGAACTCGTGCTTGAGTTGGTTTTTCGGGTTTGTGTGAGATAGAGGAAGAAGATGGGTGCTGGGATAAGTGGAGGAGGGCCACCGTGGGCCCACGAGGTAGGGGGCGCGCCCTATAGGGGGGGCGCGCCCACCACCCTCGTGGCCAGGTGGCAGCTCCTCCCGCGGTAATTTTTGCATAGTAAATCCTCAAATATTCCCGAAAAAATCATATTAAATTGGCATGGCATTCTGAGGACTTTTATTTTTGGGATATTTTTATATTGCACAGATAAGCCAGGAAACAGACTGAAAAATACTATTTTACTTTATTTAATATAAATAAAAGAAAGTATAAAGAGGGTACAGAAGTTTGTGTTTCTAGTTTCATCCATCTCATGCTCATCAAAAAGAATCCACTAACAAGGTTGATCAAGTCTTGTTAACAAACTCATTCCGATAATCATGAAACCGGAGAAATTTCGAATAACACTAAGTTACCTCAACAGGGATATGCACATCCCCTATAATAAGTATATCATATTTCTTCTTGACAATAGGAAGAGGAAATTCAAAACCTCCAAATATAATCGATGGAATTTTTCCAATAGAATTGATACTATGAACTTGAGGTTGTTTCCTCGGAAAGTGCACCATATGCTCATTACCATTAACATGAAAAGTGACATTGCCTTTGTTGCAATCAATAACAGCCCCTACAGTATTAAGAAAAGGTCTTCCAAGAATAATAGACATAATATCATCCTCGGGAATATCAAGTATAACAAAGTCCGTTAGAATAGTAATGTTTGCAACCACAATAGGCACATCCTCACAAATACCGACAAGTATAGCAGTTGATTTATCAGCCATTTGCAAAGATATTTCAGTAGGTGTCAGCTTATTCAAGTAAAGTCTATGATATAAAGAGAGAGGCATGACACTAACACCGGCTCCAAGATCACATAAAGCAGTTTTAATATAATTTCTTTTAATGGAGCAAGGTATAGTAGGTACTCCGGGGTCTCCAAGTTTCTTTGGTATTCCACCCTTAAAAGTATAATTAGCAAGCATGGTGGAAATTTCAGCTTCCGGTATCTTTCTTTTATTAGTAATGATATCTTTCATATATTTAGCATAAGGATTTGTTTTGAGCACATCAGTTAATCTCATACGCAAAAGATAGGCCTAATCATTTCAGCAAAGCGCTCAAAATCCTCATCATCCTTTTTCTTGGATGGTTTCGGGGGAAAGGGCATGGGTTTCTGAACCCAAGGTTCCCTTTCTTTACCATGTTTCCTAGCAACAAAGTCTCTTTTATCATAACGTTGATTCTTTGATTGTGGGTTATCAAGATCGACAGCAGGTTCAATTTCTACATCATTGTCATTACTAGGTTGAGCATCATCATGAACATCATCATTAATATTTTTACTAGGTTCATGTTCATTACCAAATTGTGTTTCAGCATCAGACATAGATATATCATTTGGATTATCAGGTGGTTCAGCAATAGGTTCACTAGAAGTTTGCACAGTTCTATCATTTTCTTCTTCTTTTTAGAAGAACTAGGAACATCAATATTATTTCTTTGAGAATCTTGCTCGATTATCTTAGGGTGGCCTTCAGGATACAAAGGTTCCTGAGTCATTCTACCAGTTATAGTAGCCACTCTAACAGCATAATCATTTTTCTTACTATTCATTTCATCAAGCACTTCTTTTTGAGCTTTAAGTACTTGTTCTACTTGAGTAGTAACCATAGAAGCATGTTTGCTAATAAGTTTAAGTTCACCTTTAATATCAGCCATATAATCACACAAGCGTCTAATCATATAAGCATTTTCTTTTAATTGTCTACCAAAATAAGCATTGAAGTCGTCTTGCTTAAACATAAAGTTATCAAACTCATCCAAGCACTGACTAGCAATTTTAGTAGGGGGGACTTCAGTTTTATCATATCTATAGAGAGAATTTACCTTTACTACCTGTGTCGGGATATCGGGATCAGGAGGTTCTTCAGTGAATAAATAATTGAGATCATATGTTTCTTCAACAGGCGGTATATTAAGACCATGTATTTCTTCAATAGGAGATAAATTCTTAACGTCTTCAGCTTTAATACCTTTCTCTTTCATAGATCTCTTTGCCTCTCGCATATCTTCGGGACTGAGAAATAGAATACCTCTCTTCTTCGGAGTTGGTTTAGGAATAGGCTCAGTAATTGGAGCAGGAGCTGGCTCAGGAGGTGCCCAATTATTTTCATTTGTCAACATATTATTCAATAGAATTTCAGCTTCATCCGGTGTTCTTTCCCTGAAAAGAGAACCAGCAGAACTATCCAGGTAATCTCTGGAAGCATCGGTTAGTCCACTATAAAAGATATCAAGTATTTCAGGTTTCTTAAGAGGATGATCAGGCAAAGCATTAAGTAACTTGAGAATCCTCCCCCAAGCTTGTGGGAGACTCTCTTCTTTAATTTGCACAAAGTTGTATATTTCCCTCAAAGCTGCTTGTTTCTTATGAGCAGGGAAATATTTAGCAGAGAAGTAATAAATCATATCCTGGGGACTACGCACACAAACAGGATCAAGAGAATTAAACCATATCTTAGCATCACCCTTTAATGAGAACGGAAATATTTTGAGTAAATAGAGGTAACGTGATCTCTCATCATTAGTGAACAGGGCAGCTATATCATTTAACTTAGTAAGATGTGCCACAACAGTTTCAGATTCATAGCCATAAAACGGATCAGATTCAACCAAAGTAATTATATCAGGATCAACAGAGAATTCATAATCTTTATCAGGAACACATATAGGTGAAGTAGCAAAAGCAGGGTCGGGTCTCATTTTATCTCTAAGTGATTCTTTGTTCCATTTAATTAATAACCTCTTAAGCTCATAACTATCCTTGCAAGCGGAAATAGCGGCAGAAGATTCCCTATCAAAAAGATAACCTTCAGGAATAACAGGCATGTTTTCATCATCACTATCATCATCGTATTCAGATTCAATAATTTCTTTTTCTCTAGCCCTAGCAATTTGTTCATCAAGAAATTTGCTAAGGGGCACAGTGGTATCAGACATAGAAGCAGTTTCATCATAAGTATCATGCATAGCAGAAGTGGCATCATCAATAACATGCGACATATCATAACGAATAGCAGAAGCAGGTGTAGGTGTCGCAAACTTACTCATAACATAAGGTGAATCAAGTGCAGAGCTAGATGGCAGTTCCTTACCTCCCCTCGTAGTTGAGGGATAGATCTTGGTTTTTGGATCTCTCAAGTTCTTCATAGTGTCCAGCGGATATAAATCCCAAGTGACTCAAAGAATAGAGTTATGCTCCCCGGCAACGGCGCCAGAAAAAGGTCTTGATAACCCACAAGTATAGGGGATCGCAACAGCTTTTGAGGGTAGAGTATTCAACCCAAATTTATGGATTCGACACAAGGGGAGCCAAAGAATATTCTCAAGTATTAGCAGCTGAGTTGTCAATTCAACCACACCTGGAAACTTAGTATCTGCAGCAAAGTGTTTAGTAGCAAAGTAATATGATAGTGGTGGTAGCGGCAACAAAAGTAAAGACAACAAAAGTAATGTTTTTGGTATTTTGTAGTGATTGTAACAGTTGCAGCGGAAAAGTAAATAAGCGTAAACCAGTATATGGAAAACTCGTAGGCACCGGATCAGTGATGGATAATTATGCCGGATGCGGTTCATCATGTAACAGTCATAACATAGGGTGACACGGAACTAGCTCCAATTCATCAATGTAATGTAGGCATGTATTCCATATATATTCATACATGCTTATGGAAAAGAACTTGCATGACATCTTTTGTCCTACCCTCCCATGGCAGCGGGGTCCTATTGGAAACTTAGGGATATTAAGGCCTCCGTTTAATAGAGAACCGGAACAAAGCATTAGCACATAGTGAATACATGAACTCCTCAAACTATGGTCATCACCGGGAGTGGTCCCGATTATTGTCACTTCGGGGTTGCCGGATCATAACACATAGTAGGTGACTATAGACTTGTAAGATAGGATCAAGAACTCACATATATTCATGAAAACATAATAGGTTCAAATCTGAAATCATGGCACTCGGGCCCTAGTGACAAGCATTAAGCATAGCAAAGTCATAGCAACATCAATCTCAGAACATAATGGATACTAGGGATCAAACCCTAACAAAACTAACTCGATTACATGATAAATCTCATCCAAGCCATCACCGTCCAGCAAGCCTACGATGGAATTACTCACGCACGGCCGTGAGCATCATGAAATTGGTGATGGAGGATGGTTGATGATGGCGACGGCGATGAATCCCCCTCTCCGGAGCCCCGAACGGACTCCAGAGCAGCCCTCCCGAGAGGTTTTAGGGCTTGGCGGCGGTTCCGTATCATAAAACGCGATGATTTGTTCTCTCTAATTTTTTTTTCTCCGAAAGCAAATATATAGAGTTGGAGTTGGCGTCGGAGGGTTTCTAGGGGGCCCACGAGGTAGGGGGCGCGCCCTAGGGGGGGGGCGCGTCCCCCACCCTCGTGAGAAGGGTGTGGGCCCCCTAGTCTTCATATTTGGCGAGGATTTTTTATTATTTTTTCTAAGACCTCCCGTGGAGTTTCAGGTCATTTCGAGAATATTTGTTTTCTGCACATAAAACAACACCATGGTAATTCTGCTGAAAACAGCATCAGTCCGGGTTAGTTCCATTCAAATCATACAAGATAGAGTCCAAAACAAGGGCAAAAGTGTTTGGAAAAGTAGATACGACGGAGACGTATCAGTAGCTAGATGGCTTCTTCTCTCTCTTTGAATCTCAATACAAAGTTATCCCCCTCTCTTGTGGAGATCTATTCGATGTAATCTTCTTTTTGCGGTGTGTTTGTTGAGACCGAGGAATTGTGGGTTTATGATCAAGTCTATCTATGAATAATATTTGAATCTTCTCTGAATTCTTTTATGTATGATTGGTTATATTTGCAAGTCTCTTCGAATTATCCGTTTGGTTTGGCCAACTAGATTGGTAGTTCTTGCCATGGGAGAAGTGCTTAGCTTTGGGTTCGATCTTGCGGTGTCCTTACCCAGTGACAGAAGGGGCAGCAAGGCACGTATTGCATCATTGCCATTGAGGATAACAAGATGGGGTTTATTTCATATTGCATGAATTTATCTCTCTACATCATGTCATCTTGCTTAAGGCGTTACTCTGTTTTTAACTTAATACTCTAGATGCATGCTGGATAGCGGTCGATGAGTGGAGTAATAGTAGTAGATGCAGAATCGTTTCGGTCTACTTGTCACGGACGTGATGCCTATATACATGATCATGCCTAGATATTCTTATAACTATGCTCAATTCTGTCAATTGCTCAACAGTAATTTGTTCACCCACCGTAGAATACTTATGCTCTTGAGAGAAGCCACTAGTGAAACCTATGGCCCCCGGGTCTATTCTCATCATATCAATCTCCATCACTTCAATCTTGCTTTGCTTTTTTACTTTGCCTTTAATTTTTACTTTGCATCTTTATATCAAAAATACCAAAAATATTATATCTATCAGATCTCACTCTCGTAAGTGACCGTGAAGGGCTTGACAACCCCTAATCGCGTTGGTTGCGAGTAGCTATCGTTTTGTGCAGGTACGAGGGACTTGAGCGTGGCCTCCTACTGGATTGATACCTTGGTTCTCAAAAACTGAGGGAAATACTTACGCTAATCTGCTGCATCATCCCTTCCTCTTCGAGGAAAACCAACGCAAGCTCAAGACGTAGCAAACGCTGCCGTCGACCGCTACCTCTCAGCGGTGCCAGTTGCCGTCCTCCCGCATTTGAATACTGTATCTCGAATTCTCGATCATATGAATATAAATTCGCAGTGTGACTGAATGAAAGATATCGTTTGAACAAACTTGCGTTTTTCTCTCTCAATGTACAGACTTATCAAATGATTTTCTTTTGAAAAAACGTCAATGGCTTTTAAATATAAAACACTCATCGCAAATGTTTTAGTTAGAACACCCGTATGCAAACCGACAGCTTCCCGAGGAAGCCAAGGGAAAATGTGCCGAGCAGGATTTATGCATCCCTTCAACGCAAACGGTTGTTTTGCATGACCCGTGTGCAACCACGTACAAACAATTGGGTAAGATTTGCATATCTGTCATTTTGGGTATGTTACCATTTGTCAAACTGGAAAGATTGACATTTGTTTATCTAGTAACATTGCCATTTGTCAACCTTGTAACACTGCGATTTGTCAAAATATGCAGCTAAAAATCACTAGCACTATCTAATTTTTGCAACTAAAATCACTAGCACTGTTCATATGGACACCACTAGCAGGCATGAGTTCATGGACACATATGCAAATGTACCATTGATTACATACAACAAGTCATCAACCCACAACGAGAACGAGGATACACGTTGGGTTATAGATCATTTCCAACAAAACATTCTAGTAAAGTTTTTCTCACACAACAAATAACAAAGTGATGAAATGAACTTCAGCTCAACCACTCGTCGGCGTTGGAAACACTTGCTTTGAACCAGAAGTGATTCTCTGGGAAGGGCCAGCTACTGTCAATCTCGAGACCAATGCGGGACTGATCATCCAGGCTGAAGCAACCTATGTCAGGACCCATATTGGGACGGTAGAGAAGCATAGAAATGTCCGAGGTATAGATACAGTTGCTTCTCATAAATGGTAGTAACATTGTGTCAACGGCAGCTGGATCGCCTTCCACCATCATTGGATAGTTTTGTCCAAGGAAGAGCGAGTTTCCTCCAAGACTTCCAATACTGAACCGGGGAGAAGGTGTTGGCGCTAGTACACTAGTATCCATCCCGAATACCCTGCAATGAATGTTGGAATAGGTCTGGAGAGTGCGACCATGCGAGACAACACCTACTTCCTTAGTAACATCAGCAGTGCCCTATATACAGACAAGAAGAGGTGATCCATCGGAATAAGTTACCAAGCACCACTAAGTATATGGGTCCTGCTCGTCCTCATGCTCATGATCATCAGCATCGTCATTTCCCCCTTGGTTATAAATTTTTTTAAGTATAGGTGGTGGAATGTTCACAGGACCTTGGAAACACAAGAAGGTTAATTAGTAAAGGGAAACTAGCTAACCCGCATGCATGTGGATGAAACAATTATAATTATGGTGGAAGACAAACGTACCAAAAGCATCGATTCCATGCAAAAACAGTGCCATGAGTGGTGGCAGCAAACACAAGACCCTCGTATTGAATTGCATCACAGTACTCATCCTATAAAGAAATTGATTTTTGAGCAATATCCATAGAGGCGTGGAAGTAAGGACGGCAACAAGCTTGTCGAAGATAGCAACAACTTCATAGTTCGTGTAATCCCAAGAGCGGTTGGGAACTCGACAAATTGCTATCTTCTGTAGATGACAGTCACCATGATCGTATTTGAACTCAGGTAGAATACCGGTGTACTCAACCTCTGGGCAGTCGTCTGAGATTTTTGGAAGTGGAACCCGGTGACGAGTGTACACATTCACAAGTTCCCACTCGCAGTCATACCCAATATAAACAACCCAATCTCCATTTGCGCCTGCCCAAGCCTTGCCCTCAAGCGATGGCATCTTAACATCATACGTATCACTATCAAGCGGCATCAACTTGCACAAGGCGAGGCTTCCCTCGTCCCCGCGCCAGTCAACAGGGTCATGGCAAAGAATACAGGGGAGATCAAACCGCTCCTGGACCCTTGGGTTCCTTGTAATGATGTTATTAGTTGAGTCGAGAATGGTCTTGAATGAACCTGGCATGCTAGCCGGGGTGATGACGTCGCACCGATCAATGAGTTCCTCCATCGTGTCATCATTCAAATTGGGGAAAGAATAACGGGGTCGTTTTCGGCCTGTTCCCTCCATGGAGAAGACGATCGAACAATGG
Organism: Triticum dicoccoides; assembly: GCF_002162155.2. NCBI lineage: Eukaryota > Viridiplantae > Streptophyta > Magnoliopsida > Poales > Poaceae > Triticum > Triticum dicoccoides. The sequence continues at coordinate 450,418,117 of NC_041386.1, forward strand.
CAGAAGGAAGGGTGAAGGCAAATGGAGGAGGGAGGAAGAGTGTGCGACAGCAGTTCCAAATCGAGAGGGAAAGGCGAAGAGTTGGTGGACGGTTGCCACGGTACACGAAGAGGCGCCTAGGGAGCGAACGGTTGCCACAGAGGTCACACATTGACGACAAGGGCCGAGTGAACTGCATGCGTATATCGCACACACCTTGATCTGGCTGACCGTTTCTTTTGTGTTGCCTAATCACAAATAGTTCATCCGCGTGAACCGTATGCTGTATATCACACACACCTTCATCTGGCTGCCCGTTTCTTTTGTGTTGCTTAATCACAAACTGTTCATCCAAGTGAACCGTATGTTGTGTATCGCACACGCCTTCATCTAGCTGCCCGTTTCTTTCGTTCCTCCTCATTGCATACAGTTAATTGGACTAAACCATATGCCCTTCATCGCACACGCAACTAAAATCTGAACCGTGTTTGATGCATCCGTCATCGCAAACATTTTATACATTTTTGACGGTTTTCATACACCACCATTTGTGATTATTGCATCACACACGGTTTCTCGAAGGGTCTTTGATCGTAGTGTCGCATTAGCAGCATCCTGCAGTAGTGCGTGTTCTAAATGACAGAGAACTTCTCGTTTCTCTTCATGTGAAGCATGATAGGCATCATGAATGGATGAAGCGTCAGATGCAAAGTCTTCTTATGGATGTCAATCGCATACGCAACCTCTCCATCAAGAACTCATTTGTTGCTCATGAAGCCTGTCTGCGTGCCTGGAAGAGCCTTACTCTGCTTTGTTCTAAAGATGAACTCACTGCAGATGGCTTCACTGAAAGATTCAAGTTTGACTCCAGGCCTCCACAATCTGCAAGTTCGCACTCTACTGCGTCCATTGAAGATTCTAACGATTCAGCTTCAGCCCCAACTGTTGTTGCGCGAGTCATTGATGAGGAGGACGACGCCACTTCACCAGCTATGGCTTCACTGCATCACGATTCTGCATCAGGCCCTTCTACACTGCCCAACTCTAACGTCGACCCTGTTGCCCCAACAAATTCACCAACTCCTCCGGGGAACGCTTAGACACTCTATGTCTTCACTCCTTTTTGGTCATTCCTGACAAAAGGGGCATATGAGTTGATGGTCTTCAAGCGAGTCTATATGGGTCGGGTGCTTCTTCTTGTTAAGTTTTGAAACTCTTGTTTTTGAACCGTTGCTTTTGAGTTGTAACTCTTAAGTATTGGTGGTCGTCTGCTAGTTTTGCTGCTACCTTTTATTGCGACGATAAATTACCCATGAAGTCATTATGCATACACCCATTTTTCATTGTGCATGTCATTATCTTCACTACATTTCTGTATGCACGATGAATTGTCTTCATGAATTGAAGGAGATCTCCACAAAGCAGAACCTGCCATGTGCATTTGCATTCAAAGGCAAATTACTTATACGCACATCTTCGGGGGGGCCCTTTCAACTTCATGAAGCCAATGACCGCGTTCTTTAACTTTCACATATCTTTATCCCTGTTGAAAACTTCAAACAGTTTGCCATCAATCACCAAAAAGGGGGAGATTGTAAGTGCATCTAGTGCCACCCCTAGTTGGTTTGGGATTATCGACGACAAACATGGTTGACGGACTAATGTGTTTGTGAGAATTGCAGAATAACACAGCTAGAAGTCCCTCATTGATTTGGTTTACCTACCAGAGATGACCCCTAAAAATGTATGAAGACAGTGAAGACAATGGTGGTTCGTGAAGACATTCATGTCAAAGATAATGACATGTGAAGACATTCAATTGAAGTCAATGGAGTACGAAAACATAGTTTCTTTCGTAGTTTCATTTTCTTCTTTCTTGAGTCATAGGAATCACCGAACTGTTAAGTGGGGTCCAAGTGAACAAAGTCAGAAAATTGATGTGATGCTCAATCCAAATCCTATGTCTTCGAGTGAAGACAATGATAATAAATCTTATCTAGAGTTGGATGAGTCGGCTTTGCTTGTAGCCCAAGTCAAGCTGACGTGTGTGTTTGAAATCCGACTGTTGGACACGTGTCGGTTCCTTAGTGACCCAAGGTCATTTCGGACATATCATGTCGGGTTGCCTCCTGGATATAAATAGCTCACCCCCTACACCATAAATTGGTGGCTGCTTAGAGTTAGTGCACGGCTTCTGTCGTTTGAGAGCAACCCACCTTCGAAGCCTTTGAGAGAGAAACCTTGCGAGGACAAAGCCCAAAACACCCAGCGCTAAAGAGTGTTAGGCATCACTGAAGTCTTTCTGTGTGCGTGGTCTGAAGACTTATTACACTTGAAGATTGTGTATTTTCCAGTCAGTTAGGTGTCGCGTTCTGAGGATCCAAGAGTCATTGTGTATCGGTGAACGAATTTTGTGAAGGTTTGGAAGTCTACCTTGAAGACTTACCAGAGTGATTGGGCTAGGACTAAGTGTCCTTAGCTCAAGGGGTCTTCTGAGTTCAATCTCAGCCTCCCTAACCAGACGTACAGTTGTCACAGCAACTGGAACTGGTCTACCAAATCATTGTCTTCGTCAAGCAACTGGTTCTTTCAGTTCACCCTTACTGTTTAGCTTCTTGAAGTCATTGCTTGGTTGTCCTGTTTGACTTCACTGTGTGAAGATATTCTCTCTGATTGCATAATTGGCTTCATACCGTCTTCCCATTCTGATCCACCCTACCTAGCTGCTATTTCTCTTCGTGCTTACTCAGTACTATTTCCTAGACCATGGCTTGGCTAATGTAATTTATCTTCCGCTGTATACTATGTAGGTCCTATTTGATTGTCTGTCTTTGAAGACATTGCCTTATCTTGAATACTTTCATAAAAATCGCCTATTCACCCCCTCCCCCTCCAGTCGATAACTAGCATTTTCAGTTCTTTAGGGCCAGTCATGAGAAAAACCGACATTGCAAGGGCACACCGGATCTCCAAGTGAAATCTGCCGTGGGGATGACCTCTTGTCCCCAGAACCTCGCGTCGCATGCCGAATTGGTGGGATGGCACCCGTTGGACTCCCATGCCCAGGTAATGGTATCTGCCTGTGTTGGGTGTAGCTCGAAGCCGTCCACTCATGCCCATAGTTCAACTTCAAAGTACTCCTGTAACAGATCCGCCGAGAGTTTTGGGCCGATGTCAGCTGCCCAAGTGCCCTCCTCCAGGGCCTGCTGGACTGTGCGCGTGGATCTTGCATGCTTGGCCACCACGTTATATAAGTTTGGCGCTATCTCCTGCACTCTCAGCCCATGTAGCCATTGATCCTCCCAAAACATGGTCGACCTCCCGTCATGTACAGTCGATTTTGCTGCCGCTCAATACAGTTGCATGGATTCCTCTAGGACATTGATGTTGAATTCTACCCATGGTCTCGACGCGTCCGATCTTTGCAACCACGGCCATCGAGATTGCATCGGAATATTAAGTCGTCTTAGGTTTGGGTTGCCGAGTCCACCTGCCCACTTGGGTGAGCACACATGCTCCCATGCCACCGCACATTGCCTGCCATTGTCCTGCGCTTTGGCGCATCAAAGAAACCCTCGGCAAATTTTGTTCATCGCCGTAAGCGCACCAAAGGAACCCTCGGCATCGCCGTAATCATCTTCTATGGCAGCTCAAGAGCTATCATCGTATGAATCGGTATTGCACACGACACAGACTGCACCAAGATCAAACGGCCGCTCTTGGGTGGGCAAACGTCCTGCCAGCATATCCACCAATGTGCTCAGCTGAGCTTCTTAGTTGTTACTTATAATCGTGAGCAGCTGATCAACCACAGTATTTATGGTTGGTGCGTTCAATTAATGAATTGGTTTGTCCATGCTAATGGATGGAAAGCATGGACCATTTGCCCACAAAAAAGGAAAGAAATCATGGGCCATTGAAAGAGAGGGCCTGCACGAGTAATCCTGCTTTCTGACGGGACCGCCTTGCCGGGGCGGTAGGTGCATCCAGCAGCAACCCAACAGCACGGGAAACCACTAGCGTTGGACGCACCTGGTTAAGCTGTAATCAAGTAGTTCCTCCATCCAAACAGATATATCTAGACGTGGGATAGTACATACTTTATCCATTACTTGCCGTCCAAATAGATATATCTAGACGTGGGATAGTACATACTTTATCCATCTTTATAAAAGAAATGTACTTTCAACTATGTTGGAGGGTCAAACTATCTTAAAGTTTGATCGAGTTTATGCAAGAACATGTTAATGTTTATGAAATCAAATAGATATATGACGAAAATATATTTTATCGTAAAGCTGATGCTACTAATTTGATGGCATAAATGTTTATCTATTATTGTATAAATATGATCAAACATAAAAAGTTTGACTTTCAAAGTTGAAAAAGAACGGAGGGAGTAGGTGTAAGAAGAGGAAACGGGGATTTTGTTGTCTGGTCAGGCCAGGGAAACCAACGCCAAGACCAGTCATTTTCGCCATCTCCAACAAAACAATCAATCTCCACACTCCAGTTTGGGACAAACACGGGCAACCAACATCAAACGAGAGCATAGCACTTGAAGAGCAAAATCCCTCGGCTGATCTCAACTGGCAACCAACACCCAAGATAGTTCTGCTGGATAATACATGATGATGCACCTAGAGTAGAGGAACAAAACGACACATGATGCAAAGCCAGATTCAAGTTATTACGACGACGATCCATGGCACCAACTTGGCAACAAGGTATGAAGCTACTGGGATCGGGCGGCGAAGCGCTCCACGTTGGGGTCGGACAGGTTGATCCCCACCATGGCCTCCCCGAGCCCCGCGCTGACGTTGGCCAGGATCTCCGGGTCGCTGTAGTGCGTCACGGCCTGCACGATGGCGCGGGCGCGACGCGCCGGGTCGCCGCTCTTGAAGATGCCGGAGCCGACGAACACCCCGTCGCACCCGAGCTGCATCATCAGGGCGGCGTCCGCGGGGGTGGCCACGCCGCCGGCGGCGAACTGCACCACCGGGAGGCGGCCCAGCTGCTTGGTCTGCATCACCAGGTCGTACGGGGCGGCGATCTGCTTGGCGTAGCTGAAGACCTCGTCCTCGTCCATGTTGCGCAGGGCGCGGACGGCGCCCATCACGGAGCGGACGTGGCGGACGGCCTCCACCACGTTACCGGTGCCGGCCTCGCCCTTGGTGTGGATCATGGCGGCGCCCTCGCGGATGCGGCGGAGCGCCTCCCCCAGGTCGCGGCAGCCGCACACGAAGGGGACGCGGAAGTTGTGCTTGTTGATGTGGTGGGCATCGTCGGCGAGGGTCAGGACCTCGCTCTCGTCCACGTAGTCCACGCCGATGGCCTCCAGGATCTGGGCCTCCACGAAGTGCCCGATGCGGGCCTTGGCCATCACCGGGATGGTGACGGCGCGCTTGATGTCGCGGATGAGGGCCGGGTCGGACATGCGGGCCACGCCGCCCTGGGCGCGGATGTCGGCGGGCACGCGCTCCAGCGCCATGACGGCGCAGGCGCCGGCCTCCTCGGCGAGGCGCGCCTGCTCGGCGGTGACCACGTCCATGATGACGCCGCCGCGCAGCATCTGGGCGAGGCCCACCTTGACGGAGAAGGTGGCGGCGGCAGGCTTGGCGGAGGGCTCCACCACCGCCTTGTTGTTGCCGTACAGGGCCACCACGCCGTCGGAAGCCATTGATTCTTCTCACTCCGATCCGCCGCCGCAACAATCTTCTCTTCCACTTTGGGGGGTTTGGGGCTGGGGTTGGGGATGGATGAGATGTGGTTCTGCTCTAGTGGAGTGGTAGAGGAGAAGTGGAGCTGGACTTGACTTGCAACTGGACACGCGGAGACAGCCGGGCTAATGGGCCATTCCTTCCGGTCCAACAATCCAATTTTATCCTAGCCATCATCTCGGTTGCCCAAAGCGAACCAACGTGCTGGAAATCAAGCATGTACTGAATGTACAAAATGAAAAGCTCTCTGAAAAATACTCTTCTGATGTTGGGCGTGCAAAGGAGAATTCTTTCAAATATCTAAAAGATAGGATCTGAAAACAAGTCCAGATGGAGAAGGTGCTTTTGGTTGGGGGTAAGGAAGTTCTCATCAAGTCTGTTGCACAGGCAATTCCCACCTATTCGATGGCATGCTTTAAGCTTCCAAGAGGGCTTTATCAACATACCAATGGGCTACTCCGCAAATTTTGGTGGGATTCAAGGAAAGGCGAAAGAAAGACAACTTGGGTTTCTTGAAAAGTTATGACTCAACCAAAGTTCATGGGCGGTATGGGATTCCGTGACATCGAGCTCTTCAATTTGGCGCTACTTCCTCGCCAAGCATGGCGCTTACTTCAGGACCCTACGTCCTTGAGTGTCCGGATTCTCAAGGCTGTTTACTACCCCACATGCTCCATCTTACAGGCGGAATTGGGAAATTACCCCTCTCAGGTATGGCGATCAATTTTGGAAGGCAGAGATACTCTCAAGCTTGGTCTTATTAAAAGGATTGGTATGGGGGAGAACACTAACATATGGCTTGATAATTGGATACCTCGTGATTACCTATTGAAACCTATCTGCTCAAAGTCAGCGAACCCACCTCGTTTGGTTTCAGAACTTGTTGATCACAGCTCGGCATCCTGGAATCAAGCCAAGTTAGATGAGCACTTCATTGACATGGATAAGGAGGCCATTCTTAATATTCCTCTAAGTATGCGGGTGCAAGAGGACTTCTGGTCATGGCATTATGAGAAGAAGGGCATTTTTTTAGTTCGATCAGCTTATAGATTGCTGTCTGGGACAAAGAAATATCGAACCGACTGGCTGGAACATAAACCGGGCCAGTCTAATTTGGAGGCAGAAAGGAAATCTTGGAAGAAGCTTTGGGGTATGAAAGTGCCATCTAAGATCCGTGTGTTTGCATGGCGGCTTGCTCAAACTTCGCCACCTACTGGTGATGTCCGTAATCACAGGACGATGGCTGATACGCCGGCATGTGGGATTTGTCATGCGGTCCAAGACTCATGGCGTCACTCATTATTTGAATGTCGCATGGCAAAATGTGTGTGGGCACTCATGGAGGAGGAGCTGACCGACGTTGTTATCTTGAACCGCTCGGAAAATGCTAAGGTATGGCTGTTTTGGTTGTTCGACACGCTGCCACCGGCAGAGCTTACTCGTGTCCTCATTACAATGTGGGCAATCTGGTGGGCACGGAGACGCGCCATACACGACGAACAATTCTAAAGTCCGATGAGCACTGCATGCTTTATTACCAAATTCATTGAGCTAGAATCACTTCCATGCCGCCCTTCACTTCAGCCCAGGGGCACGACGGCAAGGCCAGAGGACCTGTAGGTTAGGGTTGAGGATGTGCCTGCAAACTCAAGGGGCATGCATGCCACAGGAACGAATGCGCCTAGGGGTGTATGGCTGCCACCCGTTGAGTGTGATGCTAAAAGCAATGTTGATGGGGTCTATCACGAGATGGAACTAAGGGTGTGGCAGTGGCTGTATGCAGAGACACATTTGGACACTATTTGGGTGCGTCGGCTGTCGTTTCTAATGGCCTTGTTGACCCGGCAACACTGGAAGCTCGAGCATGTAGTGAAGGTCTCGCACTTGCTACGGATCTGCATTTAAACTCGATTTGTATTGCCACAGATTCTGCAGAAGTGGTGTCTAACTTGGACAAGTCTGCTCCCTGCCGATATGCTACGATCTTGAGGGATATTGATCATCAACGCCACGCATTCCAGCAGTTTCAGATCATTCATGAGAAACGGAAACACAACGGGGAAGCACACTCGCTAGCAAAGGCAGCTTCCTCTCTTTCTACCGGGCGCCACGTGTGGCTTAATGTTTTGTCCCACATCATCTGTACCCCTTTGAACATTGTTATTTAATAAAGGTTATAGACCCCTCAAAAAAAATGTGCTGGAAAGGAGAGTGGTATCAGGGGTTTTAAATCCTGATGCTCGTATTTATTGTGGATGGTATTTATGGTAATTTCGTAATGTTTCAAGATAACATGTTGATTTGTTTATATGAGCGCTCGTGTCCGTATTGTGTTCAAACTAAAAAAATCTCGGTTGCCTAAAAAATTAAATCAATATCTCAGTCTGAATTCTCAAGTTGTTTCCCTCAAAAGAAAAAGATATTAAAACAACTAGACTCGCATATTTATTTATTTATTTTATCCGCACTAGCATATTTATTTATTTTTGCAGGTAAAAGAAGGTTCTCATTAATCAACCTAGATCAGATCAATCCAACTCACATAGTTTTACAACCCCATCTGGACTGAACCGCAACCACACTGCGGTTTTCCAACTCACATAGTTTTACAACCCCATCCTGATCGGACCGCATCCACACTGTGGTTTTAATATCCATTCGCCCTATCCTGCCTAACTCATGGCTAACATTATTTCTAGTGCGCCTAATATGTCTCACCTCTCTCTCTCTCTCTCTCTCTCTCTGCTCGGAACAGGTATCTCATGCACAAGACATGCATCACGAGACCTATCAATACTCATCTAGTTAAGCTACTTCATACCTATCAGTTTCAAGAATGAATGGTAACGAGACCCACTCCAAGGTGAGTGCCACTCCCTCTCGACAAGCTCGTAGCTGGTGGCCACTCCGGCCCAGTGTTCCGGACCACAGCAATGTCTAGAATCATCCAACCCTTCGCCATCGCACGCCAGAGACTCACCACTCGAGGGCATCTACACATAGTGTGGAAACCATCTTCGCATGCCATACCACAGAGAGAGCACATTTGTTAGTCTTCAAGTGTTGTGAATGTCTATTAGCCCATGTAGCAAGTGAGTTGGAAACCAAACGCCAGGCAAAACACTTGTACCTTTGGGGGAGCAGGGCACCCTCATATGGTCTTTCAGATGGCGTGACGACCATCCACCGCCCTGCTCGATGCGCTCACCAATGGACGCTTGCGCTCGTCCATGGCGAAGTGTACGCTGAACGAACGGAGAATATGCCAGTTTTCTCCGGCGTCCAGGCAAGAACGTCCTTGGACGCGCGTGTGGGAGTCGTCATGATGTCGACGTTAATGGGGAGGGAGTAATGCCTGAGGAGGTCAAGGCGCCAGGCGCCATGCTTATCCAGCAGGCCCGACACTCTCCTGAGCTTGCAAGTGCCTTAAGGTGTGATGAGCTCACCGGATTGCTCCCGTGGCAGCCATCTGTCACGCCATATGCAGATTTGCCAACCATTCCCAACACGCCAAATTAACCCCTTTTCAGGATCCATGCATGATCCCTTTCCAAGTTACCAAGTGTTGCCCGAGAACACAATGTCCTTGAGTCAGCCGTCCAGATAGTAGCGAGCTTTGAGTGACTGTGCGGAAAGACTGCTAGGTTTAGATAGGAGGCGCCATGCCTGGCGAGCAAGTAGGTCCTAGTTGAACATTCTGAAATTACCAAAGCCCAGGCCACCGCACTACTAGCATATTTCTCTCTCAAAAAACATAAAGTATTCGGTCACAACGGAAAAGAGTGGAACTATGTTTCTATTTGAGACAACACATTGATTCACATGAGCACAATACGAGTTTTTCGTCGAGAACCCACATTGATTCACGTCGACAGAATTATTTTAAGCCTCTAGATTTGTTATTTAATATATGACATATGTTAGACGTTCGTTAGATTTTTATAACTGGATTAAACATATCATAAGATATACATAATCGCACAAAAATATATTGTATCCATCCATTCTATCTACTATATTAAGAAATATATACGGAGGGAAAACAAACAAATATTCTAGATATCTGGAAATTCTACAAAAAATGGTCCATTCATCTGGTGTATCTTTTCTATCGGTAGATATGACAACCATTAGATCTTCATAATCACACCAAAAAATCACAACCATCAGATTTTTACATAAACAAATTACAACCATACAATTTCATAAAGTCACCTAAAAACAAACCCAAGTGCTACAAAGTCTGCTAATATAGGTGTCGCATCACAAATCTTTCAAAGCCGGTTGTGAACATATCATCCACATGCATAACGTATTTTTAGTGCACTTTCAGAATTTATGAAATTAATTTCGCTATTTTAGAAACCCTAATCCATATTGGGGATTTAATTAATAGCCCGTATTAAAACCATTTGCATAAAATGATTTTCCAAACATTCATCGGTACTAGAAATATTTTCTTGTGTGTAATGACCCTATTATTTTTGTGCAAGCTTCTAGATTTTTAGAATTTGAATTGGAATATGATAGAGGCAAAGGTGTCCCGTCTTTCGATTAGATGATGACTATCGTTTTTTGTGGATTAGACTTTGACGATCCGACTACGAACGTGCGAGGACGTCGCGCCTTAGCAATAGCTAAACCAACTCCAAGAGGTTATTGACCACTCCGGAGCATGATCAACTTGACCACGAGGGTCTGTTTCCTACACGCAAACGAAGAACAAGCAAGAAACTGAAATTAAAATCTGGATATTGCGAATATAAGAGGAAAGCTCTAATGATCAAGGTGGGATTCTGTGACGTCTTGGTCTGGTAGTTGAACACAAACGAAGTACGCGAAGTTGTGGCTATGGAGAACTTTAATCTAAACAAAACCCAAAATCTAAATGATGCTGTAAGGGTTGTATATATGAAGGAAGAGGGGGGAATTTTGTGACCCCTTAGAGAAGGGGTCCCAACAAACCCTAACTCTATTTCCCCACACATACGGAGTCTAAAAATAGTCTATACTGAAGTATTTCAAAATTACATGGGCCTGGCCCAATGATAAGGTGACCCATCACCTATAATAGCCTCTGGACAAAATTTATGATGTGACATCTTGTATATTTCACCCAAGCCTTCATGCACTCATTATGGTGGCTCCAAAGTCCCGAAATCATCACTTGAAATATTATTCTTGTTCCCCTTGCGCATGCCATCATCTCCATGCTTGATCTTGCTCCAATGTTCATCCTTCTTGTCCAAGCTAGGGCCTTCATTTGTAAGAAAAATAACGGTATCCAATTTAGGAAGCATCATATTCTCATAAACATTAGAATCGTTACCAAGAAATGAAAGTACCTGGTAATTTAATTGACGTGCGCGAGCTCTAGTAATTGTTCCAGTATGTATAGCAGCGGGGGATGTGGGTGTAACAATGGTATTGATGTCCTCATCATCCTCCCCTTCTTTAAATGAAGTCATCCTTGACGGAAGCTCATCTTCCTCACCCAAATAGGACTTCAAATATGCAATATTAAAAGTGGGACTAACCCCAAAATCTGAAGGTAGCTCAAGTTTATATGCATTATCATTTATTTTTTGTAACACCTTAAAAGGACCATCAGCACGTAGCATTAGTTTAGACTTGCACAAATGAGGAAACCTATCCTTACGCAAATGTAATCAAACAAGATCTCCAGGTGCAAAGACAACATATGTTTTACCCTTATCTCCAGCAAGTTTATATTTAGCATTCATGCGCTTAATATTTTTCTTAGTTAACTCATGCATTTTTAAGATCAATTCAGCACGTTGTTTAGCATCAAAATTAACCTTCTCCGAAGATGGAAGAGACAATAAATAAATGGGTGCACGAGGTAGGAAACCATACACAATCTCAAAAGGGCACATCTTAGTAGTAGAATGCAACAAACGATTATAATCAAATTCAATATGAGGCAAGCATTCTTCCCACATTTTAAGGTTATTCTTCAAAACAGCCCTAAGCATAGTAGACAATGTTCTATTGACTACTTTAGTTTGTTCATCGGTTTGGGGGTGACATGTAGTACTAAAAATAAGTTTAGTCCCTAACTTAGCCCATAAACATCTCGAAAAATGGCTAGGAAACTTAGTATCATGATATGAAACAATAGTATTTGGCACACCATGCAAACGAATAATTACATGAAAGAACAAATCAACAATATTTGAAGCATCATCGCTTTTATGACATGGTATGAAGTGTGCCATTTTTGAAAATCTATCCATGACAACAAATATGCTATCCCTCCCCTTGTTTGTTTGAGGTAAACCTAAAACAATGTCCACAGATGTATCTTCCCAAGGAACACTAGGTAGGCAAAGGCATATATAAACCATGAGGATTGAGTCGTGACTTAGCATTTTGACATGTAGTGCAATGAGCAACAAATCACTCAACATCCCGTCTCATCTTTGGCCAAAAAATGTGTAGAAAGTACGTCCTTTGTCTTCTTCATACCAAAGTGTCCCATTAATCCTTCTCCATGCGCCTCCTACAACAACAAAAGACGAACGAAGGTAGCTGGAATGCATAGCTTGTTAGCACAAAACACAAATCCATAATTAATGACAAACTAGTTCCATGTTCTCCCTTCTTTACAATTCTGCAGCACATCTTTAAATTTAGCATCACGCACATATTGATCTCTGATGGTTTTCCAAACCAAACATTTTAAAGTCAAGTTGTGAAAGCATAGTATAACGACGAGACAATGCATCAACAATAATATTTTCTTTACCCTTCTTGTGTTTAGTGACATAAGGGAAAGTCTCAATAAATTCAACGCATTTAGCATGTCTACGGTTCAGTTTAGCTTGACTATTAATATGTTTGAAAGATTCATGTCAGAATGGATAACAAAATTTTTGGGCCATAAATAATGTTGCCATGTTTCCAAAGTTCGAACAAGAGCATATAATTCCTTATCATAAGTAGAATAATTCAAACTAGGCCCACTTAATTTTAGGAGGGAGTAGTTCACCCTCGGGGCTGAGGGTATGTACTAGTAGCTATGTGCTTGATCTCTCTCTTCTCTCGTGTTCTTGATTTGGCATGATCTTGATGTACCGCGAGCTTTGTTAATAAGTTGGATCATATGGTGTTTCTCCCTCTTTATCTTGTTGTCATGAATTGAGTTTTTACCTTTGAGGTTTCACTATTATCGGATTGAATAATTTTATGGATTTGAGAACACTTGATGTATGTATTGTATATGAATACCCATGGTGATAATGGGGTATTATATTGATTCACTTGGTGTATGTTTTGGCACTCAACTCGCGGATTCCTGAGGTGACATTGGGGTAATCTATGCATAGGGGTCGATGCATGTTTTTGTCCTACTTTCTCCGGTAGAAACTTTGGGGCACTCTTTGAAGTTCTTTGTGTTGGATTGAATATTATGAATCTGAAGTTGTTTGATGCATATCGTATAATCAACTCAAGGATACTTGTGGTGATATTGGAGTATCTAGGTGACATTAGAGTTGGTTGATGTGTATCTATGGTATTATTTTAGTAGGAACTTTAGGGATGTTTATGACACTTGTAGGAATAGCTCAATAGATTGATCGGAAAGGATAACTTTCAGGTGGTTTCGTATCCTACAAACAATTTCATCTTATATTCTCTGCTAGATAAGAACTTTGGAGTGACTCTTTGTCGCACGCTGAGGGATTGTTATATGATTCAATTATGTTAGCACTATTGAGAAATAGCACTAGTGAAAGTATGAAACATAGGCCTTGTTTTCAAGCATTGCAATACCGTTTTTGCTCACTTTTTTTACTTGCTACCTTGCTGTTTTTTTACTTTCATATTACAAAAAACTATATCTACTATCCATACTACACTTGTATCACCATCTTTTTGCTAAAATAGTGCACCTATACAATTTTTCATTGTATTGGGTGTGTTGGGGACACAAGAGATTTCTTGTATTTGATTGCAGGATTGTTTGAGAGAGACCATCTTCATTCTACGTCTCCCACGAATTGATAAACCTTAGGTCATTCACTTGAGAGAAAATTGCTACTGTCCTACAAAACTCTGCGCTTGGAGGCCCAACATGAGTCTACAAGAATAAGTTATGTAGTAGACACCAGGAAGTGGCAGCCGCAGAGGTGCAACTGCAGGCGATCGCGGAGGAGAACATAGCTAGCCAGCCATGCTTCCTACGCGCCACCGATGAACCATCAGTCGGCCCGGTGGGATGACGATGACCAAGGCGCCAACATTTCCATCATGGACCTCACGTCCACTGATGACCCACAAGTATAGGGGATCTATCGTAGTCCTTTTGATAAGTAAGAGTGTCGAACCCAACGAGGAGCAGAAGGAAATGATAAGCGGTTTCCAGCAAGGTATTCTCTGCAAGTACTGAAATAATGGTAACAGATAGTTTTGTGATAGGATAATTTGTAACGAGCAACAAGTAACAAAAGTAAATAAAGTGCAGCAAGGTGGCCCAATCCTTTTGTAGCAAAGGACAAGCCTGGACAAACTCTTATATAGAGAAAAGCGCTCCCGAGGACACATGGGAATATCGTCAAGCTAGTTTTTATCACGCTCATATGATTCGCGTTCGGTACTTTGATAATTTGGTATGTGGGTGGACCGGTGCTTGGGTACTGTCCTTACTTGGACAAGCATCCCACTTATGATTAACCTCTATTGCAAGCATCCGCAACTACAACAAAAGTATTAAGGTAAACCTACCCATAGCATGAAACATATGGATCCAAATCAGCCCCTTACGAAGCAACGCATAAACTAGGGTTTAAGCTTCTGTCACTCTAGCAACCCATCATCTACTTATTACTTCCTAATGCCTTCCTCTAGGCCCTAATAATGGTGAAGTGTCATGTAGTCGACATTCACATAACAACAGTAGAGGAGAGACAACATACATCTCATCAAAATATCGAACGAATACCAAATTCACATGACTACTAATAGCAAGACTTCTCCCATGTCCCCAGGAACAAACGTAACTACTCACAAAGCATAAACATGTTCATAATCAGAGGGGTATTAATATGCATATAGCTTCTGAACATATGATCTTCCACCAAATAAACCAACTAGCATCAACTACAAGGAGTAATTAACACTACTAGCAACCTAGTAGCACCAATCCCGGACTTGGAGACAAGAATTGGATACAAGAGATGAACTAGGGTTTTGAGAGGAGATGGTGCTGATGAAGATGTTGATGGAGATTGCCCTCTCCTGATGAGAGGAGCATTGGTGATGACGATGGCGATGATTTCCCCCTCTGGGAGGGAATTTCCCCAACAGAACAGCTCTGCCAGAGCCCTAGATTGGTTCCGCCAAGGTTCCGCCTCGTGGCGGCAGAGTTTCGTCTGAGAAGATGGCTTCCTATTTTTTTCCCATCGAAAGACTTCATATAGCAGAAGATGGCCACTGGAGGGCCACCAGGGGGCCCACGAGGTAGGGGGCACGCCCAGGGGGGTAGGGCGCGCCCCCCACCCTCGTGGACAGGGTGTGGCCCCCCTGGTGAATCTCTTCCGCTGAGTATTTTTTATATATTCTGAAAACGTCTTCCGTGAAGTTTCAGGACTTTTGGAGCTATGCAGAATAGGTCTCTAATATTTGCTCCTTTTCCAGCCCAGAATCCCAGCTGCCGGCATTCTCCCTCTTCATGTAAACCTTGTAAAATAAGAGAGAATAGGCATAAGTATTGTGACATAATGTGTAATAACAGCCCATAATGCAATAAATATCGATATAAAAGCATGATGCAAAATGGACGTATCAACTCCCCCAAGCTTAGACCTCGCTTATCCTCAAGCGAAAAGCCGAAATCGAAAAATATGTCCACATGTTTAGAGATAGAGGTGTCGATAAAAATAAAATACGGACATGAGGGCATCATGATCATTCTTAGAACAACAACTTATATAATTCTTGTCATATGATTTCTTATGCTAGAGTAATAATTCAATCACAATTTCAAGTATGAATCATAAACTTCATTGAAAACTAACAAACTATAATCTCAGTCATTGGAGCAATTGCAATTTATCAGAACATAGGAAAGAATCAATGTATAAGAGCTTTTTAGCAAGTCCACATACTCAACTATCATATAGTCTTTCACAATTGCTAACACTCATGCAATACTTATGGGTATGGAGTTTTAGTCGGACACAGAGAAAGATAGGGGCTTATAGTTTTGCCTCCCAACATTTTACCTCGAGGGTAATGTCAACAATAATAGTTCATGAAGACTCACATCCAATTAGCCATATATACCAGGATCTTTCCAACATACTGTGCTTGCCAAAGTATAAAATGTAAAAAGGAAGGGTGAAGATCACCATGACTCTTATGCAATGTAGGAGATAAAAGTAAAAGATAAGCCCTTCACAGAGGGAAGCAGAGGTTGTCATGTGCTTTTATGGTTGGATGCACAAAATCTTAATGCGAAAGAACGTCACTTTATATTGCCACTTGTGATATGGACCTTTATTATGCAATCTGTCGCTTTTATTTCTTCCATATCGCACAATCGTATAAAGCTTATTTCTCCCACAGTAATAGGTCATACATATTTAGAGAGCAATTTTTATTGCTTGCACCGATGACAACTTACTTGGAGGATCTTACTCAATCCATAGGTAGGTATGGTGGACTCTCATGACAAAACTGGTTTAAGGGTATTTGGAAACACAAGTAGTATATCTACTTGGTGCGATGAATTTGGCTAGCATGAGGGGGAAAAGCAAGCTCAACCATGTTGGAGGATCCATGACAATATAATTTATCTCAGATGTAAGAAAACATAACCCATCACGTTGTCTTCCTTGTCCAACGTCAACTCTTTAGCATGTCATATTTTAATGAGTGCTCACAATCATAAAAGATGTCCAAGATAGTATATTTATATGTGAAGACCTCTCTTTCTTTATTACTTCCTATTAATTGCAACGATGACCAAAACTATGTTTGTCAACTCTCAACAACTTTTATTCATCATACCTTTTTCTATGTGAGCTCATTACTCTCCATAAGACTCACATGATCTCTTTGTTTCTTTTTATTTCTTTCTATTTTCTTTTATTCCCTTAGGATCATGGCAAAATAATCAAGCCCTTGACTCAACACTAATCTTTATTATATAGCTCATGGACTTGATTACATAGAAGGATTATAAAGCAAAACTCACAACTAGATCATACTAAGAACTTTATTCTACTAGATCAAGATAATACCAAAATGATCGAACTAAGGAAAACGGTAAAGATAAAAGTGATGGTGATACGATACCGGGGCACTCACCCAAGCTTGGCAGTTGCCAAGTGGAGTGCCCATACCAGATACTCAATTCTTCTTTGTTGGTGGAGACGATGGTGATTTTGTTGATGGCGTAGGCTTGTCGTCCTTCTTCCAAGGCATAGGCTCACCATCATAGAAGGATGACCGAGTCTCCTGAAACCTCAAATCTGCAGCCAAACTCATCCTCTTGAATCTATATTCATACTCACAGTTTTGATTTTGCAGGTCATAGATCTGGGCTTGGAGGTGCTCGTTTTTCTCATGAAGCTTGAAGATCGCCTCCCCAATGTCCTTGACGTCCAGCTTGTGGTTGTTGGTGAACTCTGTGATCATAATGTGATTGGAATCGAGTCCACGCTCCACCATCTCCTAACACTTGAAAACTTCTTGCTCCAATGCCTCGACCCTTGCCTCTGTGCTTCCGGTCTTCCTTAGTCCCTCAGCATCGCGGATGTGCAACAACCCCTCACGCATCTCAATGGTTTGAGGGTGTTGCAGCACTTCTGCGAGGTAGGGGTTGATGACCTTCTCGAAGAACTGGTCCTTGGGGGCGCTTGAAGATGGCATGATGACCTGGATCTGTCAGAAAAACAGCTCGAAACAAAAACAGGAGATTTTTGCGTGATACGGGAGTCAAAACCTCCTGGAGATTATATAATGAATTTTTACCGACCAAAATACGTGTCGTGTACGAAAACGGAGTCCGGAGAGCACACGAGGTGCTCACGAGGTAGGGGGCGCGCCCAGGGGGTAGGGCGCGCCCTCCACCCTCATGGAGCCCTCGTGTCCTTCCCGGACTGCTTCTTGTTTTTCTATTTTTCTAAATATTCCAAAACCGAGAAATATTGCCTTAAAACTGTTTTGGAGTCGGTTTACTTAACGTACCACATACCTATTCCTTTTCGGAGTCTGGAATGTTCCGGAAAGTGTCCCTTATGTATTCCTCCGGGGTTACGGTTTCAATAACATTGGTTTCAACATTTATGGGATTACCTGAGATATAATGTTTGATTCTTTGACCGTTCACCACCTTCGGATTTGTGCCTTCGAAGTTGTTGATTTTTATGGCACCGGAACGATAGACCTCCTCGATAACATAAGGACCTTCCCATTTAGAGAGAAGTTTTCCTGCAAAAAATCTTAAACGAGAGTTGTATAGCAATACATAATCACCTACTTTAAACTCACGCTTTTGTATTCTTTTTTCATGCCATCTTTTAACTTTTTCTTTAAACAACTTGGCATTTTCATAGGCTTGGGTTCTCCATTCATCAAGTGGGCTAATATCAAATAACCTCTTCTCACCGGCAAGTTTGAAATCATAATTGAGTTCTTTAATAGCCCAATATGCCTTGTGTTCTAGTTCGAGAGGTAAGTGACATGCTTTTCCATAAACCATTTTATATGGAGACATACCCATAGGATTTTTATATGCAGTTCTATAGGCCCATAATGCATCATCAAGTTTCTTGGACCAATTTTTTCTAGATCTATTAACAGTATTTTGCAAAATTAATTTGAGCTCTCTATTACTTAATTCTACTTGACCACTAGACTGTGGGTGATAAGGAGATGCAATTCTGTGATTAACATCATATTTAGCAAGCATTTTATGGAAAGCATCATGAATAAACTGTGAACCACCATCAGTCATTAAATATCTAGGAACTCCTAGTCTTGGAAAAATAACTTCTTTAAGCATTTTAATAGAAGTGTTATGATCAACACTACTAGTTGGAATAGCTTCTACCCACTTAGTAACGTAATCAACAACAACTAAAATGTGTGTATATCCATTAGAGGAAGGAAAAGGCCCCATATAGTCAAAGCCCCAAACATCAAATGGTTCAATAACAAGTGAATAGTTCATAGGCATTTCTTGACGTCTAGTAATATTACCAATTCTTTGACATTCATCACAAGATAAGACAAACTTACGGGCATCCTTGAAGAGAGTAGGCCAATAAAAACCAGATTGCAATACCTTATGTGCAGTTCTATCTCCAGCATGGTGTCCTCCATAAGCTTCGGAGTGACACTTGCATAGGATCTGTTCCTGTTCATGCTCAGGTACACAACGCCTAATAACACCATCTACTCCTTTATAAAGATGTGGGTCATCCCAAAAGTAATGCCTCAAATCATAGAAGAACTTTTTCTTTTGCTGGTATGTGAAACTAGGTGGTATAAACTTAGCAACAATGTAATTAGCATAATCAGCATACCATGGACAAGTATTAGAAGCATTTATGAAATTTAATTGCTCATCAGGAAAGCTATCATCAATAGGAAGTGGGTCATCAAGCACATTTTCTAACCTAGACAAGTTATCTGCAATGGGGTTCTCATCTCCCTTTCTATCAACAATATGTAAGTCAAATTCTTGTAGCAAGAGAACCCATCTATTAAGTCTAGGTTTAGCATCTTTCTTTTCCATGAGATATTTAATAGAAACATGATCAGTGTGAATAGTTACTTTAGAATCAACAATATAAGGTCTGAACTTATCACAAGCAAATACAACTGCTAAAAACTCTTTTTCAGTAGTAGCATAATTTCTTTGAGCATTGTCTAGGGTTTTACTAGCATATTGAATAACATTTAATTTCTTATCAACTCTTTGTCCTAGAACAACACCTACAGCATAATCACTAGCATCACACATAATTTCAAAGGGTAAATTCCAATCAGGTGGCTGAACAATAGGTGCAGAGATCAATGCTTTCTTAAGTATTTCAAATGCTTCTACACAATCATCATCAAAAACAAATGGTATATCTTTTTGTAATAAATTAGTCAGAGGCCGAGAAATTTTTGAGAAGTCCTTAATGAACCTCCTATAAAATCCGGCATGACCAAGGGAACTTCTTATACCTTTGATGTCCTTGGGACATGGCATCTTCTCAATAGCATCAACCTTGGCTTATCAACCTCAATACCTCTTTCAGAAACTTTGTGCCCCAAGACAATACCTTCATTAACCATAAAGTGGCACTTTTCCCAATTCAAGACAAGATTAGTTTCTTCACATCTCTGCAAAACTCGATCAAGGTTGCTCAAGCAATCATCAAAAGAAGATCCATAGACGGAGAAATCGTCCATGAAAACCTCACAAATCTTTTCACAGAAGTCAGAGAATATAGCCATCATGCATCTTTGAAAGGTAGCAGGTGCATTACATAGACCAAAAGGCATATGTCTATAAGCAAAAGTACCAAAAGGGCAAGTAAAAGTAGTTTTTGATTGATCTTTGGCTGACACGGGTATTTGAGAAAAACCAGAATAACCATCTAGAAAGCAAAAATGTGTATGTTTGGATAATCTTTCTAGCATTTGATCGATAAAAGGTAAGGGGTAATGATCTTTTTTAGTTGCCTTATTTAATTTGCGGAAATCAATTACCATCCTATAACCTGTAATAATTCTTTGAGGAATCAATTCATCTTTATCATTAGAAACGACAGTAATACCTCCCTTCTTAGGGACACAATGGACAGGACTTACCCACTGACTATCAGCAATGAGATAGATTATACCTGCCTCAAGGAGCTTTAGTATTTCCTTCCTTACCACTTCTTTCATTTTAGGATTCAGCCGTCGTTGATGATCATGAACTGGTTTAGCATCTTCTTCCAAATTTATTTTATGTTGACATAGAGTGGGACTAATGCCCTTAAGATCATCAAGAGTATACCCAATAGCAGCACGGTGCTTCTTCAGAGTTTTCAATAATCTCTCTTCTTCATGCTCTGAAAGGTTAGCACTAATAATAACAGGATATATCTTTTTCTCATCAAGATAAGCATATTTAAGAGTATCAGGTAACAGTTTAAGCTCAAACACGAGATCACCCTTGGGTGGAGGAGGATCCCCTAGGATTTCAACCGGCAAATTGTGTTTCAGAATAGGTTCCTGTTTAAAGAATACTTCATCTATTTCCCTCCTTTCATTCATAAACATATCATTTTCACGATCTAGCAAATATTGTTCTAAAGGATCACTAGGAGGTACGGCAATAGAAGAAAGACCAATAATTTCATCCTTACTAGATAATTCTTCTTCACGATGTTGTCTACTAAATTTAGAGAAATTAAATTCATGAGTCATATCATCTAAACCGATAGTAACAACATCTCTTTTGCAATCTATGGTAGCATTAACAGTGTTTAAGAAGGGTCTACCAAATATAATGGGACAAAAGCTATCTTGTGGGGAACCAAGAACAAGAAAATCAGCAGGATATTTAGTTTTCCCACACAAGACTTCAACATCTCTAACAATTCCCATTGGTGAAATAGTATCTCTATTGGCAAATTTAATTGTGACATCAATATCCTCTAACTCAACAGGTGCAATATCATGCATGATTTCTCTATATAGGCTAATAGGTATTGCACTAGCACTGGCACCCATATCACATAAGCCATGATAACAATGATCTCCTATTTTAACAGAAATAACATGCATGCCTACCATAGGTCTAGGTTTATCTTTAGCACAAGGTTTAGCAATTCTAGCAGTTTCATCATAGAAATAAATAACATGCCCATCAATATTATCAGACAAGAGATCTTTAACAATAGCAATATTAGGTTTAACTTTAATTTTCTCAGGAGGTGCATAAGTTTTAATATTGCTTTTACGAACCACAGTTGAAGCTTTAGCATGATCCTTTATCCTAACAGGGAAAGGTGGTTTCTCAACATAAGAAGTAGGAACAATTGGATCATTATAAGTGACAATCTTTTCTTCAACTTTAATAGGTGCAACTACTTTTACTTCTATGGGAGGGTGATATTTAAACCACTTTTCCTTGGGGATATCAACACAAGTAGCAAAAGATTCACAGAAAGAAGCTACTATCTCAGAGTCAAGTCCATATTTAGTGCTAAATTTACGGAAAATATCGGTATCCATAAAAGATTTAACACAATCAAACCTAGGTGTCATACCTGACTCCTTACCTTTGTCGAGGTCCCAATCTTCAGAGTTGCGTTTAATTCTTTCCAATAAATCCCATTTGAATTCAATAGTATTCATCATAAAAGAGCCAGCACAAGAAGTATCAAGCATGGTGCGATTGCTATCAGAAAGCCGAGCATAAATTTTTTGAATAATCATTTCTCTTGAGAGCTCATGATTGGGGCATGAATATAACATTGATTTAAGCCTCCCCCAAGCTTGAGCGATGCTTTCTCCTTTGCGAGGCCAAAAATTATATATATAATGGCGATCACGATGAACAAGATGCATAGGATAAAAATTCTGATGAAATTCCAATTTCAATCATTTGTAATTCCATGACCCCATATCATCACATAGCCTATACCATGTCGATGCATCTCCCTTCAAAGATAAAGGGAAGACCTTATTCTTAACAACATCTCTGGGTACACCTGCAAGCTTAAATAATCCACAAACTTCATCCACATATATTAGATGCTCATCAGGATGTTTTGTTCCATCTCCTAAAAGGGATTAGCTAGCAGTTTTTCTATCATACCTGAAGGAATTTCAAAGCAGACATTTTAATTTTCAGTAGGTTCAGTAGGTTGAGGAGCAACTCTTTGCTCTACTAGTCGGGGTGAAGATACCCCGAACAAGCCCCTCAAAGGATTACTTTCCATAGTAACAAGTGACAGTAAATTTCAGCACACTCTATAAATTTTTCCTTACCAAATTCCACCTACCAAAGGCGCTTCACTCCCCGACAATGGTGCCAGAAAAGAGTCTTGATGACCCACAAGTATAGGGGATCTATCGTAGTCCTTTCGATAAGTAAGAGTGTCGAACCCAACGAGGAGCAGAAGGAAATGATAAGTGGTTTCCAGCAAGGTATTCTCTGCAAGTACTGAAATAATGGTAACAGATAGTTTTGTGATGGGATAATTTGTAACGAGCAACAAGTAACAAAAGTAAATAAAGGGCAGCAAGGTGGCCCAATCCTTTTGTAGTAAAGGACAAGCCTGGACAAACTCTTATATAGAGAAAAGCGCTCCCGAGGACACATGGGAATATCGTCAAGCTAGTTTTCATCACGCTCATATGATTCGCGTTCGGTACTTTGATAATTTGGTATGTGGGTGGACCGGTGCTTGGGTACTGTCCTTACTTGGACAAGCATCCCACTTATGATTAACCTCTATTGCAAGCATTCGCAACTACAACAAAAGTATTAAGGTAAAACTAACCATAGCATGAAACATATGGATACAAATCAGCCCCTTATGAAGCAACGCATAAACTAGGGTTTAAGCTTCTGTCACTCTAGAAACCCATCATCTACTTATTACTTCCTAATGCCTTCCTCTAGGCCCAAATAATGGTGAAGTGTCATGTAGTCGATGTTCACATAACAGCACTAGAGGAGAGACAACATACATCTCATCAAAATATCGAACGAATACCAAATTTACATGACTACTAATAGCAAGACTTCTCCCATGTCCTCAGGAACAAACATAACTACTCACAAAGCATAAACATGTTCATAATCAGAGGGGTATTAATATGCATATTGGATCTAAACATATGATCTTCCACCAAATAAACCAACTAGCATCAACTACAAGGAGTAATTAACACTACTAGCAACCTACTAGCACCAATCCCGGACTTGGAGACAAGAATTGGATACAAGAGATGAACTAGGGTTTTGAGAGGAGATGGTGCGGATGAAGATGTTGATGGAGATTGCCCTCTCCCGATGAGAGGAGTGTTGGTGATGACGATGGCGATGATTTCCCCCTCCGGGAGGGAAGTTTCCCAGGCAGAACAGCTCCGCTAGAGCCCTAGATTGGTTCCGCCAAGGTTCCGCCTTGTGGCGGCGGAGTTTCGTCCGAGAAGATGGCTTCCTATTTTTTCCCCATCGAAAGACTTCATATAGCAAAAGATGGTCATCGGAGGGCCACTAGGGGACCCACGAGGTAGGGGGGCGCGCCCAGGGGGTAGGGTGCGCCCCCACCCTCGTGGGCAGGGTGTGGCCCCCCTGGTGAATCTCTTCCGCTGAGTATTTTTTATATATTCTGAAAACGTCTTCCGTGAAGTTTCAGGACTTTTGGAGCTGTGAAGAATAGGTCTCTAATATTTGCTCCTTTTCCAGCCCAGAATCCCAGTTGTCGGCATTCTCCCTCTTCATGTAAACCTTGTAAAATAAGAGAGAATAGACATAAGTATTGTGACATAATGTGTAATAACAACCCATAATGCAATAAATATCGATATAAAAGCATGATGCAAAATGGACGTATCATCCACCGGCGACGGACAAGGCGTAGACTTCTCCGAGTATGAATAGGCCACGGGAGGCGGCTGGGCCTGGTGTCCCATGTGGGCCGGTCCGTCTCCCGTGTTCTAATCTTCCTCGCCGGAGACCACACCTTCACTTTATCGGTATTATCACCGGTGCTCATGGAGATGGCAAAAGGAGGATGACACAGGCTTGGACGCTGGGCACCGCCGCTGTAGGATAGGTTTAGTGGCGGGTCTTCTTTTGTTCTAGATGTTTGAAATGTAGTCATGTTTGTACGAAATCCGGCCATGTTTGCATGAATTCCATCTGGCTTGTCGAAAAAAAGTTTGAAATGTATGCGACAAGCATTGGATGTCAACCTCCCTGATCCATGTTCGCGGACTGGTCCCCCTTTATCTGTGGATGAATGCAGGAGGTTTTTTACGGGTTGCCATTGCATATGCCCTAGAAAGCAGAATCCCCTACGGGCGCGATGATGACCAACAACGATGCAAATTTCATCAGCGAGTCCAGGACAGGATGATGGGGATATATTGGCCGGGATACATATGGTGAAGTCCTATTTGCAATAGTGGGTAATTTATCAGGCATCTCTGAAGCATTGTTGAAAAAGGCTTTTGCTCCACTTTATATATAAAGCTACAAAGCAATGATCAACAACAAACCGGTATAAACACACGTCATCACAACACACGCAAACCCAAGGCAGGATACGTCGGCGCTGAACGCAACAACACCACCCCTAGCACTACAAGAGAAACTAGGAGCTTCAACCGTGAACACGCCACCACGAAGAGATGAAACCGCATACAACAAACTGTGGACTCCAAGGCGGCGCCTTCAGGAAGGTTACGACACGCCACCGTCCGATCCGAGGATCAGAGTTTCCCCTGAAATAACATGACGGACAATGAGAGCCGCGACGACACCTTGAAGAAGGGAACGAGCTTCGCCGCCGCCGGTCCATCCGAAGA
Source organism: Triticum dicoccoides (assembly GCF_002162155.2). Classification (NCBI taxonomy): domain Eukaryota; kingdom Viridiplantae; phylum Streptophyta; class Magnoliopsida; order Poales; family Poaceae; genus Triticum; species Triticum dicoccoides. The sequence goes on from NC_041386.1 coordinate 450,443,373, forward strand.
TAGAACGGGTTTTTACCCCGGCCAACACTCACCGCCACCAAATGCCTCACCCCCCTACCACGCCGCCCACACGGCCATGGCCATCGGGCAGCACCGAGCCATAGGCTCTGCCCATGAGCACCGCGCTACCACCACCAGGGCCACTGTCCCGACATCCAACACTTTGACACCACCTCACCCGAGACCCGCTGCTACCCAAATCAAAGAGAGCGGAAAGGCCCCGCCTTTCGCACCTCTTGGGGGGGGGGGCAAGCGCCGAGACCCAAAAGGCCGGCCAAAACCGGCCTCCATTGACCCGTCCTGCTGCCGGGCATGAGATGAGTTCGGTCCTGCTATAGGAGAGATGAGCTCGGTCGTACAACACCGGGCGCAAGACGAGCGATGGACCACATCTAGAAGTGGGACAAACCTTCGACGAATGTAGCACCCGGACCACAAGAAGAGGGATCGAAGGCCGACACAAGCTACCAGACCTCGGAACATGCCAGTCGCCGCGACAGCCGGCCTGCTAAGCTGCCGTGGAGCCACCCACGGCCGGAGCAGTAGCCCGCCGAGCCACTGCCCAACCCATGCCACCCGACGAGCTCCAAGCGTCGGAGCCGCCGGGCACGCACTTGGCGACCAGCCGCCGTTGCCAGCCCTCAGGACAAAGGAAGGGGAGGGATGCCGTCGACGCCTGCAAACCTGGCCGATCCAGATCGGGGAAGGAGAGGTCCAAACTCCCCACAAGCACCAGTCGTCGCAGGGCCACCACCATGCCGCACCTGCACCAGATCCGTGGCACAGGCCCGCGCAGCCACCACGCCACCACCAGCCATCCCGCCTCTGCGCAACCACCACCATGAGCGCGCGCCGCCAAGCCCGCGCAAACTTGGCGCCCCTGCCCAATCCAGCCACCCCGCTCTGGTCGTTCGCGCAGGAGGGGGAGAGATGCATTGCCCCCAGCCATAGCGAGGGGTTTGGCCCGGCGGCGACTGCGAGGGAGAGAGAGAGAGGACGGAGGAGTGAGAGGAAGAGGCGATGCTGCCACCCGTGTCGCCCGCCAAGGCTAGGGTTGTTTTGAGAGGTTTCATTAGCACTGCTCTATCTCTGAAGCATTTCAAGCGGAGGTAGAGAGTTTTAGGATGAGCCTAGCCTCTCCCCAAGCATGCGCCGGTGCAGCTGCTGCTCCCCCAACCTCCAGCACGCCCTCTACCGCTCGACACCGCCTCCAACACTATGCCGCGTCTAGGTGATGCTGCTCTAAGGCCCGAGGAGGACTTTGTGGTCAACCCCGCCACGCCGGAGATGCAGGATGAAGCTGCCCTGCTCTCCACCAACGCCGCAGTTGCTTGGTTCAAGGGAGCACGGGAGGATGTCCCCTGTAACACGGTGGCTACCGCGTTCGCCGCCACCTTCAGTTTTAGGCAGGAGGATGTGAGTGTCGTCCGGCACTACCTCGAGTAGTACCTGGTGCGGTTCATGTACCAGCACAACTGCGCCGACGCCGTCAACCGCGGCGACTTCCTCGTCGATAACTCTAGGCTCTTCGTCCGCGGGTGGCGGCTTGAGGCGCACGCGGACAATGAGGACCAGCTATACCATGTCCGTCTCTACCTTGAAGGGATCCTGGTGCACGGCTGGAACAACTACATCGCCTCTTTTGTCATCGGTCGTGGCTGCTCGCTGGACTACATCGAGCAACGGCCTGTGCGTCCGGACGACACACGCGACCTCTCGCTCTGGGCATGGACGTCTGACCCCAACCCGCATCCCCAATGTGAAGTGGCTCACCTTGCTGGCTCGTGGCCATCGGCGTCGAGACCGCCGTGGCCTCCGACACCGTGTGCTGGTGCACCTTGATCTTCTAGAAGACCACGCCAAGGCCAAGGATGACGACGACAACGCGCCACCTAGGGAAATCCATGAGTACACTTGGTACCGGTGCTGTGTTGATGGCACGACGGGACACGATGAGCGTCGTGCTGCCCAGGGCAGAGATGAGCGGAGGCCACCACGCCGGGACAACGACGACTGTGATGGCCGGCGGGGCCGTGGTGCTCCACGTCCACGCGAGGGTTGGGGTGCTCATATCCGTCGCTCCCTTTCCAGGGGAGCTACTGATCGCTAGCAGCCGGAGGGTCAAGACCGCAGCCGCGACCGTTCTGGTGCGTGGCGTCGGTGCGACGCCCCTACATTGGCGCCTGCTCCTGCTGTCGACGCTCCCGCTCCGGTCCTACTGGGCTCCGGGTCCACCAGCACCGGGGAGGCCCGTGCCCTGGAGCGGCTGCCGGTGCGTGGGCATAGCCCGACATGCCAGGTCTCACAACGGGCTGTGCTCTGGCGCTCCCAGGAGGCCCTCACGCTGTCGGCCTCGCCACCTCTCTCCCCCATGTCGGTGCTGCTGCGCCAGCTCCTCTCCAAGAGAGACGATCCCAGGGCATCGGCCATCTCTCTGGCGGCTCAAAATCTGGCGGTGATGCACCTCTGCTCGCCCGAAGTGCTCCTTCCGCCTCTGTCGCCGGCCAGGCCGCCGGGCTTCGAGTCATTGCCCACCCCTCCCTCCCATGGTCTCCAGCGGCCCTGTGCGACGCACCCCCTCCCCCGGTGCATGGGCAGAGAGCTGCTGCGGATATCCAGCCGGCCAGTGTTAGCCTGGCTATGCTCTTCAAAGAGAGGCAGGAGCCGATCCTACCTTCCCCGGCCTCCACACCACCGCATCGTCCGGCTGCTCGTCGCAAGACCCTTGCGGGTGTCACCATCTCCAGGTCCGCTGCGGGTCTCTCCCTGCACATGACATGTGTGAAGAACAAAACCCCTTGGCGTGCCAAGGAGGCGCCTGCTACTAAGGCGGCAGAGTGCTGGTTTGCCGCAACCTTGGAATCGTAAGAATGGCGAAGATGTTACAGCGGAGGCCTTGGACGCTTTTGCAAAGAAGTTCAAAGCCACTCTACACCCGGAGGTGATCAGCTCCATGCATGAGCTTTTCAAGCTCAATGGTGTGCAGGCTGCTGGAGTGGAGGACGCGCTCATCCAGCATGCGGGGCTGGCGCCATCGACCTGGATGGACCTGAGGATGCGGCTGGAGCTCTGTTTAGAAATTCTCAATGTTAGATCAACTTCTACTGTCTGTAGTGTGGTGCGTGCACAACGTACTGTGTCATGCCTTCTTTTGGTGTATTTGTAGCTCCATGATCTTGGCTAAGCTTGGTGTTGGGTTCTGGCAGCTCAGCTTGCTGCTTTTGCGTGTATGTGTGGCTGATGGATGTTCATCATGCCTCTATGTGTACTCCTTGTTAGTTGTTACCATGTTAGAGCAAGCTATTAATGTCTTTTGTTGGAAAGTCCGAGGCCTCAATTGTCCAGATCGACGGTCCATCACCTCCTCCTCCTATCATATTGCATGCCTTCAGGAGATGAAACTGGACAATGTCGACGTGTTCATGGCCTCTTTCCTTGGGGGAAATAGGCTATGCAACTTTGCGCAGAGGCCGGCCAAAGGGGGGGGGAGCTTCTGCTTTGGGATGGCCAGTTGGTGGACCTAGTTGACATCAACTACACCGCCTTTTGTTTATCCGCGATGGTCCGGGTCTGGAACTCCGACGTGCAATACAAGATCACCACAATTTACGGCCCCATCGACTCTTCTCGCAAAGACGCTTTCTTCACGGAGCTCATCGACCAAAAGCCACCTACTAGTTTCCTATGGCCCGTGACAGGAGATTTCAACCAAATATATCACGCGCGCGACAAGAGCAATAGAAACAGTAACCGGAGTCGCATTAACCGTTTTCGAACGGCTCTCCAGAGTTGCAAGTTGAAAGAAATTCATCTTCAAAATAGGAGGTTCACCTGGAGCAATGAAAGGGCAAACCCGACCTTGTGCAAACTTGATTCGTTCTTGTGTAATGCTGAATGGGATGCCACCTTCGGCACCCACGTGCTCCATAACCTATCTTCCTTGTTGAGTATGTATTTTGTACTGCACGTGTATTCGAGTTGTGGCCCACCTCCTAGTCCTGTATAGTTGAGGTAGAGGCCTTCCCTTGTATTATATATGCGTGCACCAGCAATACATGGTATTGCAAATCATTTGTCTACATGGTATCATCTTTTTCGATCTAACCCTAGGGTATCCCCGCACCGCTGCCACCGCCGCTGCCGCACCCCACCACCGCACTCGTCGCTGCAACGCCTCTCTTCCTACCCCCCTGCGCCGTCGCCGCTAGTGCCTGCTTCCGCCCGCGCGTCCCGCGCTGCAGCAGCCCACGTGCGTTCCGAGCCGCCGCATGATGCTTCGCGTCCCGCGTATCGTTGTCACGCGTACCGCTGCCCCGCGCATCCTGCCGCGCGTCCCGCGTACGGTGTCCCGTGCCACTCTTCTCAGCCGTTGTGCCCCGCCTCCTTCCTTCCCAGCCGCGCGCCGTTCTTCTCAGCCGCCGTGCTCGCCTCTCGCTGCAGCCGCCCCGCTGCTATTGCCATCTCCTCCCCAAAACCCAACCCTAGCCGCTACCCCGCACTCGCACGACGTCGCCATGCCGTGGCCATCCTCCCCCGGCTCCTCCACCACCCACTCATCCAACCCATTCGCTGCTCCGCTGCCGCCATCCATGACCTCAATATTGAGGCCCGGGTCCCCATCTGTCTCGACAGCTCCAGCACGTCGTACTACGCATGGAGGACCTACTTCAACCCCGTCTTCCGCGAGTACTATCTCACCGAGCATATTAACGGTTCCGTGGACAGCACGTACATGCGCGGCGACCCGGAGTGGTCTGCCATCAAGGCCACGCTCATCCGTTGGTTCTACCAGACGATCTTGAAGGACATCTTCCACACGGTTGTCACCGAGGACGATGACGCCTGCACCGTGCCAGCCAAGATCAACGCGCTCTTCACCGACAACAAACTCCAGCACCTTGTTTTCTTGCAGCAGTAGTTCTTTGGCTGTCACCAGGACAAATCCACCATCGACGAGTACTGCATGAGGCTCAAGATGCTCGCCGACGAGCTTCGCGACATCAGCGCTAAGGTCTCTGACGACCTCATGCTGAGCACCCTCACCGCTGGTCTTAATGAGTACTTCGGCAACGCGGCGTCCAACCTCACCCTGCTGCCGCAACCCACTTTCCAGTGCGTCGTCGCGTACCTCAAACTTTAGGAGCGTCGGATGACGAAGCTGAAGCAGCGGGTCCAGCACACCGCCCTTGCCGCCGGTACCACCTGCGGCGGCCCTGCTCCTCCGGCCGCCCCACGCCAGTCCGTGCCACCAGCACACGGCGGCTACTACCCGCTGCCACCCGCTCCGCCTGTGCCCCTAGCACCTCCCTAGCAGCCGCAAGGTGGCGGGGGCCAGTGCAACCGGCGGGGTGGTGGGGGCCGCCGCCAGCAGCAGTAGGCGCAGGGCGCAGGGGGGCGCCCCACTTCTAGCAGCCGCCTCCTCCGCGGGCCGCCGGGCAGAACCCGTGGACGGGCGTCGTCCACGCCTATCACATGCCCGCCCCGCGGGCTCCTGCACCGGGTCTCCTTGGCCCCCGTCCAGTGGGCCACCAGGCATTCGTCACCGCCCCCTACCAGCCCTATGGCGCCCCGCTCGCGCCGCCACCCCTCAGTGGTTACGGCGCGCCCGCCTAGGCGCCGCCCTATGAAGGTCAGCTGCCGCCGCCGGCACCTGCACCGTGGGACCCTACCCTCCTGGCCACCCTACACTCGGCGCCGTCACCGAGAAACTATGGCAGTGGAGGCGACTGGTACATGGACTCGGGTGCTACTGCGCACATGACATCTCATCCCGGTAACCTTTCCTCCTCCACTCCAATTCACACTCCCACCCGCATCACTGTTGGCAACGGTTCCTCTTTACCCATCACCCATGTCGGTAGCACTAGTTTTTCTTCCAGTTCCACACCTATCACTACGTCTAACGTTCTTGTTTCACCTGACTTAGTCACTAGCTTAGTCTCTGTTCGTCGTCTTACTCGTGAGAATCCTCTTACTGTTGAATTTGACAGTGTTGGTTTTTCTGTGAAGGACACCGTACCCGGATGGTGCTTCATCGATGTGATATACCTGATGAGTTTTATCCCGTGCACGCCGACGCCTCCACTTCCACACCCATCGCTCTCTCCACTGACGTCGACCTTTGACATGCTCGCTTGGGCCACCCCAACCCCACCGTTTTGTGTCAGATCCTTAGGAATTTTTCTTTCTCATGTAATAAGCTCGACGAGCATACTTGTGAGGCTTGTCGTTTGGGCAAGCACGTGTGTTTTCCCTTTAGTGCGTCTACTTTAGTTTCCACTTTTCCGTTTCAGTTGATTCATAGTGATGTTTGGATGTCTCCCATTGCGAGTAACACGGGCTATCTATACTATTTGGTGATTTTAGATGATTATTCTCATTATGTGTGGACTTTTCCTCTTCATCATAAATCCGATGCTTTATCCACACCTCAGTTCCGTGAGTGTCGAGAAGTGATCACCGCCTTTTATTCCTACGTCACCACTCAGTTCGGTCGCCCCATGCTTGCACTCCAAACTGATAACGGAAAAGAGTTTGACAACGTCGCTCTTCGATCACTTCTCGACACTCATGACACCACCTTCCGTCTAACTTGCCCCTACACCTCACAGCAGAACGGCCGCGCCGAGCGCATTCTCCACACTCTTAATGACTGCGTTCGCACGTTGCTCTTTCACGCTAACGTGCCTGCTCGGTACTGGCCCGATGCCCTCGCCACCGCCTCTCTCTTAGTCAACATTCGTCTGTGTCGTCCCCGGTGGAACTATGCCCCTCACCACCTTCTTTTCGGTACACCACCGTCCTATGATGGTCTTCGCATATTTGGGTGTCTTTGTTATCCTAGCACCGTGTCCACCACGCCACACAAGCTTGCACCCCGCTCCATCCCATGCATCTTCCTTGGCTATCCTCCCAACACCAAAGGTTACCGGTGCTATGATCTTGTCACTCATCGTGTGTACACCTCGAGGCACATGTACTTCGTCGAGACGGTGTTTCCTTTTTTCAGGTTCCTCCGACCGCGGCTCCTTCGGCTCCGGCCCCCACACCCCTACCTGGTGCGATGCGCGGCGGCACCCCCAGAGGCCCCCCGGCCTGGCGCCTTCTTCCGCCCCCTCCCGGGTTCTCGACTCCCTCACCCGAGGTTGAGTCCGACCAGGCCCTCAGGTCCCTGGCTCCCTCGCACAAGGTCGAGCCAGCGGGTACCCCACCCGCCACCCCGGCTGGCGCCGCCACTCCTGCGACGGGCTCGACCTCGACCTCGCCCGTCGCCTCCTCCGCGACTGGCTCGACTGGCGTCGTCGCGGCTCCTGACACCGTGGCCACCGCCTCTGATGTCGCGGGCCCCGCCCCTGCTGCCGCGGGCACCCTTGTTGTGCCCGCGGCCCCCGCCGCCGCAATGGCCCCCACTGTCGCAGCACCCACCGTCCTCACCGGCCCGGTCACCCGTGCCCGTGCAGGAGTGCATCGGCCGAGCACGCGCTACTCCTTCGATGAGTATGTGTGCGCTGCCTCGACATCGACGCCCTCAACCATCCCCACCTCCGCTCGTGCCGCCCTTCAGGATCCCCATTGGCTGGCTGCGATGCAGGAGGAGTTCGACGCCCTACAGCGCAACCGCACATGGCAGCTTGTTCCGTGACCCCTTCGTGCCAACATCATCTCTTGCAAGTGGGTGTTTCACCACAAGACTCGCCCGGACGGTTCTCTCGAGCGCTACAAAGCTCGATGTGTGGTTCGCGGCTTTTGGAAGCACGCTGTAGGATCGAAAGTATGTCTAGAGGGGGGTGATTAGACTACTTGACCAAATAAAAATCTAGCCTTTTCCCAATTTTAGTTCTTGGCAGATTTTAGCTATCTTAGCACAAGTCAAGCAATCTCCACACAATTCAAGCAAGCATGCAAAAGAGTATATGAGCAGCGGAAAGTAAAGCATGCAACTTACAAGAATATAAAGGGAAGGGTTTGGAGGATTCAAACGCAATTGGAGACACGGATGTTTTTGTCGTGGTTCCGATAGGTGGTGCTATCGTACATCCACGTTGATGGAGACTTCAACCCACGGAGGGTAACGGTTGCGTGAGTCCATGGAGGGCTCCACCCACGAAGGGTCCACGAAGAAGCAACCTTGTCTATTCCATCATGGCCGTCGCCCACGAAGGACTTGCCTCACTAGCAGTAGATCTTCACGAAGTAGGCGATCTCCTTGCCCTTACAAACTCCTTGGTTCAACTCCACAATCGCGTCGGAGGCTCCCAAGTGACACCTAGCCAATCTAGGAGACACCACTCTCCAAGAAGTAACAAATGGTGTGTTGATGATGAACTCCTTGCTCTTGTGCTTCAAATGATAGTCTCCCCAACACTCATCTCTCTCTCACAGGATTTGGATTTGGTGGAAAGAAGATTTGAGTGGAAAGCAACTTGGGGAAGGCTAGAGATCAAGATTCAAATGGTTGGAATGGAGTATCTTGACCTCAACACAAGTGTAGGTGGTTCTCTCTCAGAAAATGTGTATTGGAAGTGTAGGTATGTTCTGATGGCTCTCTCCACAAATGAAGAGTGGGTGGAGGGGTATATATAGCCTCCACACAGAATCTAACCGTTACACACAATTTGCCAAACTCGGTGGGACCGAATGGTTAAACTCGGTCAGACAGATTCAACAAACCTAGTGACCGTTAGGTTTCTCGGTGGGACTGAGATGCAACTCGGTAGGACCGATATGGTTAGGGTTAGGGCATAACGTAATCTCGGTGTGACCGATTAAACAAACTCGGTGGGACCGATTTTGGTAATAAGCTAACCAGAGAGTTGGTCAGGTAAACTCGGTGGGACCGATTCGCTCATCTCAGTGAGACCGAAATGTTACAAAAGGGAAACAGAGAGTTTACATTGCAATCTCGGTGGGACTGATCGCTCATCTCGGTAAGACCGAAACGTTACGAAGGAAAACAGAGAGATTACAATCCCATCTCGATGAGACCGAGATCCCTATCGATGAGACCGATTTGCCTAGGGTTTGTGGCAGTGGCTATGACATTTAAAACTCGGTGGCGCCAGATAGAAAGAATCGGTGGGGCCGAGTTTGACTTTTGGTTTAGGTCATTTGTGGATGTGGGAAGGCAGTTGAGGATTTTGGAGCATATCACTAAGCATTTTGAGCAAGCAAGCCATTAAGCAACACCTCATCCCTCCTTGATAGTATTGGCTTTTCCTATAGACTCAATGTGATCTTGGATCACTAAAATATAAAATGTAGAGTCTTGATCTTGAAGCTTGAGCCAAACTTTTTGTCCTTAGAATTTTGAGGGGTCCACTTTCCTCATCCATGCCATGCCATTCGTTGAGCTTTTCCTGAAATATTAATCTTGGAATAATGTTAGCTCAATGAGCTATATGTTGTTAGGAATTACCAAAACCACCCAGGGATAGTTGCACTTTCAATCTCCCCCTTTTTGGTAATTGATGACAACATATAGATCAAAGCTTCGACAAATGATAATAAGAGTGAAAGATATTGTCGCTTTGAGAAGTATGTGAAAAGCAAGAGCTCCCCCTAAATTTGTGCATATCTTAAGATTTGCTTTGGACTGCAAATGCACAATGAGTTAGGATCATGGGTTACTCTTCCATGTCCATTACATCTTGGTGGAGCGCTCAAAATGATAAGAATTAAATACACGCACTCATCACCAAGCAAAGTGAATGATCATATAAGGATAAGTAAGATAATATCATCTAACAAGCATAAGTGTAGCTTATGATCAACCACATGATCATCAATGTCTCACAGATAATAGCATAGTATCTCAAGCAATCAAAAGCAACCAAAGTTCAACCAAGAAGACAAGAGAGAACAAAAGCAAACTCTCTCTCTCGAAGCCTATGATCTATACATTTTTCTCCCCCTTTGGCAACAAGTTACCAAAAAGTTCATAGAAAATGCATAGCACTAAAATGTCTCTCAGGCTTGGTCTTCAGGTGGTGGTGTCCGAAGAACGCCAAGGATGAAGGCTTCAGTCGAAGTAGATGGAGCTGCTGGGGTAGGTGCTGGAGCTGGTGGCACTGAAGCTGTAGCTGGTGCAGATGAAGTGGCTCTAGTGTCTGTTACTGGCACTGCAGTTGATCTCTGAGCTCTAGGCACTCTGGCAAATGCATCAATGGTTGTCTTGCCCTTCCTCTCCTGCATATCATCTTGTAGCTGCTCCACAACTGACTGAATCTCAGTTACTTTGACATCTAAATCATAGAATTTTTGCTCCATGATTCTTTCCAAGCTCTCCTGGTTTTGAGTCAGGGTGGCCAGTCCCTTCTCAATCCTCAGAGTGGATGCAATAAGGTAGCCAAGCTGATCTTGCTTGCTTTTCAAAAAGTACTCAGATGCCTCCTCTTGAGTTGGCATCTTGGCAGCCTTCTCTTTCTTTGCTTTCTCCTTCTTCTCTTGAGCTTGTACTGATGATGGTTCATTCTCATTCATCACAACTTGATTGTCCTCAAAGTTAGGATAGATAGGCAAGTGTTCCTTATCCAACAAGTATGTGCTTGTGCCCAGCTTAGAGTTTATCAACTCCTGGATCTGTGGGGCATATCCACAACTTCTTTTCTGGTCAGCTGCAGTCCTCTTGATAGTCTCAACTATAAGGCTCATGACCTTGAACTTCTGTGGCACATTAAATATATGTAGCAAGTTAATTGCATGGCCTCTGATCATTCTGTGATCACCAGACTTGGGCAAGAGAGTGTGCCTAAGGATCCAATTGATTATAGGCAGCCCTGACAGCAAGTGTTTTACTGACCCAAACTAGTGACTCTCAAGATCATCTTCAGGAATGTCCTTGTACATGTTTGACATAGAGTTGTGATCCATCTTCTTCTTGGCATAGACATCCAAGTCATCTTCTTCTTCCTTAGGAGCATTGATCAGATTTGCCCATTCCTCAATAGTTGAGTGGTACCTTGTACCTTCAGACATCCATACTATCATGCCATCTGGATAGAAGTGTGCTATGGAGTAGAATTGCATTATGAGCTCCTCATTCCACTTTGTGAGCTTCTGCCCAACAAAGTCTGCAAATCCACAAGCACGGAAGTTGTCAAACACACCAGGATAGTGTTCGTCATTTTCCTTGATATACTTCCAGTCGACCCACCTCATTTCACACACTATAGGCTTCTTGTCCAACAACACTGTCTCATAGAAGTCCTGATGTTCCTTTGTGTGGAACCTGTAATCAACAATAGTCCTTCTCCTGGTAGCATATGGATCTGTCTCTCTCCATAGCATCAACCCTGAGTCTTTCCTGATCTTCATGTTCTCAGCCACAGGATGAGCATCATTGTGGTCTGGAATCTTGGGTTTGAGCTTTCTCAGGACTTGTCCTTCATCATCTTCATCAGCAGCAACTTCAGGCACTGGGGCGTTGTTCTTCTCAGCAGCTGGTATACTCCTGGTATTCCTCTTAGGTGCACTCTTGGGCTTGGAGGCTGCTTTGGGTGCTTCTTGGGCTTTGATGAAGCAGCCCCTGTCCTGATAGCATCACCCATAAGCTTCTGGGCCTTAGGTGCTGGTGCAACAACCTCTTCTTCCTCTTCCTCTTCAGAATCTCTCATGATTGAGGATCTCCCAAGAACTCTAGCAGTGGTCTTTTTGATTCTCTCCTTCCTCTTCTTCCCTTCTGCAGCAGCCTCTTTGGGTTCAGATCCCAAAGGGACTTGAGTAGATGCTCTGGCCTTAGACATTGGAATTCTCTTTGCAGGAACCTTTTGCTTCATGCCTGGCTTGGTGGCAGCAGCAGTGCTATATTCCTTCTTAACCACTTTCTTCTTGGAAGTGGCCTCATCCTCAACTGCCACATAGTCTTCATCCTCAGACTCTGAAGTTTTCTTCTTCCTTGTTCTGGTGGCAGCTTTGGGCAAGTTGCTGGGAGTGCTCCTGTTACCATCATCTGAACTGCTAGAGGGACTAGTGCCCTCACTCAGGTGAACCTGCTCCTCTGACCTGTTTTGGTTGTCACTCTGATCAGACATATTGTAAACACTGACAGCAGACCCTGTGAATAGATATAGATGAGATAGAGTGGATGAGCATCACAAAACGCAGAGGTTTTTGCAAGAGAATGAGTCAAAAACTTAGTTTTAGTTTTCCACAGAAAGCATTTCAGATCAACCGATTTGTAAACTCGGTGATACCGAAGCAGCTGTTGGAACCTAAACTAGTGAACTCGGTTAGACCGAGTCACAGTTTGGTGGCACCTAGACTGCTAGGGTTTCACAAAGTCCTGAACTCGGTCACACCGATTTGCAATTCTCGGTCAGACCGAAAATTACATGTGCAATGGCCTAAGCCGAATCGGTGGTACCGAGTTTCACAACTCGGATGGTCCGAGATGGTTCCGGTGGAAACCTAACCCTAAATTTTCAATTCAACTCTAATCTACAGAGTGTTTTGACTGGATAGAAGCGTTTCAAATGTGGTAAGAATCATAATGAACACAATGTGCTAGGAATCGGACGGGGATAGCACTGTGATCGAGTCCATACCCTAGTTCGGCGATGAACTCGCTACGACGGCAACGGCGGGGAAGAATTCCATTGACGGCGGCGGAGACCAGCGTCAGGAGGCGGCTGGCGACAAGGAGGACGATCCAGAGACCTAGGAGGCAGAGCGAGCTATGCGCGGGCAAAGGGGTTTCAGAGAAATTTCCAAAATTTTGCCCGTGAGTATATATAGCCCGACCCTGTCAGTGTGACCGAGTGGAACAACTCGGTGGCACCGAGATTCATAACTGCAAGCAGTTACTGAAACTCGGTGTGACCGAAAGGTTCAAATCGGTTGCACCAAGATTGAAAACCTAGATCGACTTAGTGATCTCGGTATGACCGAAATGGAGGAATCGGTCAGACCGAAAAGCACAAAGAAGTTTTGGAAGTTTAAGTCTATGCCGAATCGGGGACTCCGAGTGCTCCTCACACAGAGTGGTTCGAATCCGACTTGATAAAATTTTGTGATGTAGCATGAATAGAGTTTGAGACGAGAAAAGCATAAATAGCTAGAGAGGGTTCTTAGGCATTCTTGTCCATCCACTTGGCAAAAGAAAAGAAAACCAATCAATCAAAACAACAAGTGGATGTCCTTGAATGAGTAAAATATGCAATCAACATGCTCACACAATAAAATGGCAATTGAAATATGTGGCAAAGCATGCACAACCAATTCTAGCATCTATCAAACAATTTGCGATGAGTAGGTCATCTATATATGAGTATATTGACTTAGGAGTCAAATGAGAACATTTGATCATAGGTCATACTCATCGTTTAAGCACAAGTGGGGTTACCACTTTTACATAAAGCATTGTTGTGCTCACACCATTAGAGTTGCTTTAGCTCAATTCTTAGAGTAAAGCTCCCCCTAGATGTGAGACCCCCCCTAAGAGGGATGAACTAACCTTGGGTTTTGTCGATGATGACTTCATGTAGATGTTGAAGATGTGGATGCTCAGTGTTGATGTAGATCATTTGAAGCTATCCATTGGAGTGAGTTGCACTTTCAATACCTACACGGGTTAGTCCCACAAGGAACACACAAGGATATCCATAGACATAAAGTGATGCACACACAAGATGATGTCTATGAAAGCTTTTAGGTTACCTTGTCCCTTGTCTTACCAACAAGAGGGTTTGTGACTCCTTGAACTAGTGCAAGATGTGGAAGTTGATTGCACTTGTTCTTGCCAAGATGATAAGAGTGAAGTATGTTGGCGGAGTCACCCTCAAGAACTCTCTAGTTCTTCTTCTTCGGGATCCACACCATCTTGATGGGAATCCTCTGTGTTGTAGTTGTACTTGATGAAGTGGAACTTGAAGTAGTCTTGGGAACCCACTTGACCAAGGCCTTAGGAGCTTCTTCAAATGCATCAATTTCCTCTTGAAGCTTGTCCTTGCCTTTTTGCTTGTGGTCTTGTGGTGGAAGATCATCTTGAGCTTGTGTCCCTTTGAAAGAAGTAGGATCATACTTATCTTGTTGAGGAACAAACTTCGTCTTGGGGTATTGATCTTCTTCCCACTCAACTCCATTGGCATTGAACTTTCATTCAAAACCAACACCTTGATTCTTCCGGTGCCTTCCTTGCTTGCATACAATTTTCTTGAATTGCTTACTTCCGCAAGGCTCTTGTAAACACCTTTCTCTATAATTCCCTTCAATAAGCTATTTTCTTGCTTAAGTGTAACTTGGCTAAGAGAATCATTAGTGGAGTCAAGAGAACTACTAGAAACAACAATATTGGATTTAGCATGATTATTGTTACTACTAGAGGAAGAATCTTTCTTGTTCTTGTTACTAGACTTTACTTGAGGCATGTAAGTGGATAAGAGTAAACGCTTGGCAATGTAATAAGAACTTTTCTTATGAAGATCATCATTGATTGCTTTTAAGAACTCATGCTCTTGCTCAAGGTTGAGCTTTTCAAAGCGCAATTTCTCATGAGTCCTTAAAAGTTCTCGATGATCTCCTAAGATAGTTTCATGAGCTAACTTTATCTTGATTAGCATGATTAATTGACGTTTCATCATAGTATTCATCACTAGAGTTGTCAACAAGTAAATCATCATCACCTATCAAGTCATCTTCATCACTATTGAAATCAACATACTCGGGGTGTGATACCTTTGGGCCTTTAGCCATGAAGCATGTTCCAACTCCTTCATTTGGTGAGTCAAATATGTCATAGGAGTTGGTTGTCACAAGTGCTAGACCGGCAACACCTTCATCTTGAATATATTCGGAGTCGGAGTGATAGCTTCTCTCGGAGTGGTTGTCGGAGTCGGAGCCGGATACCCATTCACCAACATGAGCTTGATGTCTTCGTTTTGTGTAGCTCCTTGATGACTTGTCCTTTCTTTCTGAATCCTTGATTCTCCGTGAGGGTCTTCGTTCATAACGATCATCTCTACTCCTTATTTCTCTAGATGGTGATTCTTCTCTTCTACTTCTTCTCTTGGGAGAATCTTCTCTTCTCTTGTAGGGGGCCGTACACTCATTGGAATAGTGTCCGAGCCTTCCACAATTGTAGCAGTTTTGCTCTCGACTAGAAGATCTTTTGTCATTGTAGGACCTTGACTTGGAGCTTCTCTCTTTGCTTCTACTCTTGTAGAACTTGTTGAAGTTCTTCACCATTAAGCTCAATTCTTCATTGAAGGTTTGTTTCTCACTCAATGATGTGGGGCCTTCACATGAGGCTTTGTAAGCACCACTTGATTTGTTGTGAAGTTCCTCTTTATCCTTGAGTGACATCTCATGAGCAACAATTCTTCCGATGACTTCTGTTGGCTTGAGATCTTTGTAATTGGGCATCATTTGGATCAATGTGCACACGGTATCATATTTTCCATCCAAGGATCTTAGGATCTTCTTGATGATGAATCTATCGGTCATCTCTTCACTCCCTAAGCCGGCAATCTCATTTGTGATAAGAGCAAGCCTAGAGTATATTTCAGTGACACCTTCACCATCCTTCATTTTGAACTTGTCAAGTTGACTTTGAAGCACATCCAATTTGGATTCCTTGATGGAGTCGGTACCTTCGTGCATATCAATCACAGTATCCCAAATTTCCTTTGCATTCTCAAGATGGCTGATTTTGTTGAATTCTTCGGGGCACAATCCGTTGAAGAGGATATCACAAGCTTGAGCATTGTATTGCAACATCTTCAACTCATTCGCGGTAGCTTCACGGTTCAGTTCTTTCCCATCAAAGAATTCACCTTGCAAGCCAATACACACAATAGCCCAAACGGCGGGGTTATGTCCAAGAATATGCATTTTCATCTTATGCTTCCAACTAGCAAAATTAGTGCCATCAAAGTAAGGACCTCTACGGTGATAATTTCCCTCACTAGACGCCATACTCTCCTAGGTTGTGAAACCAAGGCTATGACCACCAAAAGCTATGGAAATCAAAGCAAATGGAGACCAAATATCTAATACCACTTGTAGGATCGAAAATATGTCTAGAGGGGGGGGGGTGATTAGACTACTTGACCAAATAAAAATCTAGCCTTTTCCCAATTTTAGTTCTTAGCAGATTTTAGCTATCTTAGCACAAGTCAAGCAATCTCCACACAATTCAAGCAAGCATGCAAAAGAGTATATGAGCAGCGGAAAGTAAAGCATGCAACTTGCAAGAATGTAAATGGAAGAGTTTGGAGGATTCAAACGCAATTGGAGACACGGATGTTTTTGTCGTGGTTCCGATAGGTGGTGCTATCGTACATCCACGTTGATGGAGACTTCAACCCACGGAGGGTAACGGTTGCACGAGTCCACGGAGGGCTCCACCCACGAAGGGTCCACGAAGAAGCAACCTTGTCTATTCCATCACGGTCGTCGCCCACGAAGGACTTGCCTCCCTAGCAGTAGATCTTCATGAAGTAGGCGATCTCTTTGCCCTTACAAACTCCTTGGTTCAACTCCACAATCATGTCGGAGGCTCCCAAGTGACACCTAGCCAATCTAGGAGACACCACTCTCGAAGAAGTAACAAATGGTGTGTTGATGATGAACTCCTTGCTCTTGTGCTTCAAATGATAGTCTCCCCAACACTCAACTCTCTCTCACAGGATTTGGATTTGGTGGAAAGAAGATTTGAGTGGAAAGCAACTTGGGGAAGGCTAGAGATCAAGATTCATATGGTTGGAATGGAATATCTTGACCTCAACACAAGTGTAGGTGGTTCTCTCTCAGAAAATGTGTATTGGAAGTGTAGGTATGTTCTGATGGCTCTCTCCACAAATGAAGAGTGGGTGGAGGGGTATATATAGCCTCCACACAGAATCTAAACGTTACACACAATTTGCCAAACTCGGTGGGACCGAATGGTTAAACTTGGTCGGACCGATTCAGCAAACCTAGTGACCGTTAGGATTTTCGGTGGGACTGAGATGCAACTCGGTAGGACCGATATGGTTAGGGTTAGGGCATAACGTAATCTCGGTGTGACCGATTACACAAACTCGGTGGGACCAATTTTGGTAATAAGCTAACCAGAGAGTTGGTCAGGTAAACTCGGTGGGACCGATTCGCTCATCTCGGTGAGACCTAAATGTTACAAAAGGGAAACAGAGAGTTTACATTGCAATCTCGGTGGGACCGATCGCTCATCTCGGTAAGACCGAAACGTTACGAAGGGAAACAGAGAGATTACAATCCCATCTCGGTGAGACCGATTTGCCTAGGGTTTGTGGCAGTGGCTATGACATTTGAAACTCGGTGGCGCCGGATAGAAAGAATCGGTGGGGCCGAGTTTGACTTTTGGTTTAGGTCATATGTGGATGTGGGAAGGCAGTTGAGGATTCTGGAGCATATCACTAAGCATTTTGAGCAAGCAAGCCATTAAGCAACACCTCATCCCTCCTCGATAGTATTGGCTTTTCCTATAGACTCAATGTGATCTTAGATCACTAAAATATAAAATGTAGAGTCTTAATCTTGAAGCTTGAGCCAAACTTTTTGTCCTTAGAATTTTGAGGGATCCACTTTCCTCATCCATGCCATGCCATTCATTGAGCTTTTCCTGAAATATTAATCTTGGAATAATGTTAGCTCAATGAGCTATATGTTGTTAGGAATTACCAAAACCACCCAGGGATAGTTGCACTTTCACATGCGGGCGTGGACTTCACCGACACCTTAGCCTCGGTTGTGAAACCGGGCACGATCCGCGTCGTCCTTCAGCTGGCTGTCTGGCGCGCCTGGCTTGTGCATCAGTTGGACATTTCCAACGCCTTCTTGCATGGTCATCTCGCCGAGCAGGTGTTCTGTGAGTAGCCTACTGGTTTCGTCGATGCAGAGCACCCCGACTTCATGTGCTTTCTCTCCCGCTCTCTTTACGGGTTGAAGCAGGCGCCTCGGGCTTGGTACCAGCGTATTGCAGCCTTCCTGCAGTCTCTGGCCTTTCGGTCCACTCGCTCTGATGCCTCACTATTTGTGTATCATCAGGGAGCTTACACTGCATATCTGCTGCTCTACATTGATGACATCATCCTCATGGCGTCCGCCCCCGATCTCCTTCAGTGGCTGACTGCTCGTCTTCATGATGAGTTCTCCCTCAAGGACTTGGGGCCCCTGCACTACTTTCTCGGCATCGAGGTGATCCACCGGGCTGACCGTTTCTTTCCGCATCAGCAAAAGTACGCCCACGAGCTCCTTGAGCATGTCGGTATGCTTAACTGCAAGCCGGCGCCCACCCCCGTTGACATGAAGGCGAAGGTCTCTGCTCTGGAGGGGTCTCTCGCGCCCGATGGAGCGTTTTATCACTCTATCATCGGTGCTTTACAATACTTGATGCTGACTCGCCCCGACCTGCAGTACGTTGTTCAGCAGGTGTGCCTCCACATGCACACCCCGTGTGACTCTCACTGGACTCTGGTGAAGCGTATCTCCGTTACATACGCAACACCATGTCCTTGGGACTCACCCTAACGGCCTCCGCCTCCACCGACCTCATGGCCTACTCGGATGCCGACTGGGCTGGCTGTCCCGACACGCGACGCTCTATGTCAGGCTACTGCGTCTACCTTGGACCCTCGTTGATCTCCTGGTCATCGAAGTGGCAGCCCACGGTCTCCCGCTCCAACGCCGAGGCAGAGTATCACGCCGTGGCTAATGCCATGGCCGAATGCTCTTGGATACGTCAGCTGCTCCAGGAGTTGCTTTGTGATGTTCACAAGGCCACTCTTGTCTACCGCGATAACGTCAGCGCGGTCTACCTCTCCGCCAACCCGGTGAACCATCGACGAACAAAGCATGTTGAGCTCGATATTCACTTCGTGCGCGAGCAGGTTGCCCTTGGTCGTGTTCGGGTTCTCCATGTGCCGACGGCGCAACAGTTTGCTGATGTGATGACTAAGGGATTGCCTAGTCCTGTCTTCGAGGAGTTTCAGTCCAGTCTCTGTGTCTCCGGCGACACTTCGACTTCAGGGGGCGGGGGCATTGAGTATGTATTTTTTACTGCACGTGTATTGGAGTTGTGGCCCACCTCCTAGTCTTGTATAGTTGATGTAGAGGCCTTCCCTTGTATTATATATGCGTGCACCAGCACCCCAATCAATACATGGTATTGCAAATCATCTGTGTACATTCCTCCCTGTCCGAACACTGCCCTCTCCTTCTCGCAGATGATAAAGGGCCGAGGAGGCCCAAGACCTTCAAGTTCGAAAACTTCTGGGTCTCCATGCCGGATTTCATGGAGGTTGTTAGCAAGGCTTGGGATGAGCAACTTCCACACTCTGAGCCTTATCAGATCTTGTTCCACAAGCTCAGAAAGGTTGGGCAACGCCTTTCTGAATGGAGTAGGGGACTCTTCTCAAAGGAAAAAAATTCAGCTGCATGCAGACCTTTTGGTGATCCTGCACCTTGACATCGCGCAAGAAAATAGACATCTTTCCACCGACGAGGTTGATCTAAGGGCCAGGCTAAAGAGGAGGGTTATAAGCCTGGCCGTGCTTGAGAGGGCTCGGAAAAAGCAATGCGCGAGAATAGAAAATCTTAAAGAAGGAGATGCAAATACCAAATTCTTCCATCGCCGGGTCAATGCTAGGAGGAGAAAGAACCATATCCATAGACTAAAGCAAGGCCAGGGTTGGGTCACTGACCATGATGCTAAGGAGAAGATAATTCACGACCATTTTTCTGCGGTCATGAGGAGAGGGTCTTTGTCAACAAAAGACTTCAACTAGGATGAGCTCAACCTGGAGTCTCACGAGTTGGAGCTACACGAGCTTGGATCTCCCATCACCAAGGAGGAGGTGCTTGAGGCTTCAAACGAGATGCCTAATGATAAGGCGCCTGGCCCGGAGGATTCACGGGCATTTTCTTCAAGAAATGTTGGGGAATAATCAAACATGATGTGATGAGGGTGATTCTCCAGTTTGACTCCCTCCACACGTCCGATCTTCACTGGCTCCACTCTGCCAATGTTGTGCTTCTGCCAAGAAAAAGTGAGCTAAGGGTATTAGCGATTATAGACCCATTAGCCTTATCCATGCTATCGCCAAAATCCTCGCGAAGGTGCTTTCCCTTCGCCTTGCTCCGCACATGAACAACCTTGTCTCCAATGCCCAAAGTGCCTTCATCAAGACGAGAAGCATACATGATAACTTAATGTGCATGCACAACTTTTCCCGTCGGCTCCATGATAACCCACAAGTATAGGGGATCGCAACGGTTTTCGAGGGTAGAGTATTCAACCCAAATTTATAGATTCGACACAAGGGGAGCCAAAGAATATTTGAAGGTATTAGCAGCTGAGTTTTCAATTCAACCACACCTGGAGATTAATTATCTATAGCAAAGTGATCAATAGCAAAGTAGTATGATAGTTTTGATAATAGTAGCAGTAGCAATGGCAACAATAACAATGATAGCAGTAGTTTTGTAGCAAGTGTAACAGTGATGATAACAGTAGTAACTTAGCAAGAACAATATAGGATAAATTCATAGGCATTGGATCGGTGACTTGTTGGATAATATTTATCATGAGTCAATTATAACCTAGGCCGATACGACACTAGCTCCAGTTCATCAATATAATGTAGGCATGTATTTCGTAATTAAATAGTCATACATGCTTATGGAAAGAACTTGCATGACATCTTTTGTCCTACCCTCCCGTGGCAGCGGGGTCCATATTGGAAACTAAGGGATATTAAGGCTTCCTTTTAATAGAGAACCGGAACAAAGCATTAACACATAGTGAATACATGAACTCCTCAAACTACGGTCATCACCGGGAGTGGTCCCGGCTATTGTCACTCCGGGGTTGCCGGATCATAACACGTAGTAGGTGACTATAACTTGCAAGATCAGATCTAGAACATGGATATAATGGTGATAACATAAACGGTACAGATCTGAAATCATGGCACCCCGGCCCAAAGTGACAAGCATTAAGCATGGCAAAGTCATAGCAACATCAATCTTAGAACATAGTGGATAGTAGGAATCAAGCCCTAACAAAACTAACTTGATTACATGATGAATCTCATCCGACTCCTCACTGACCAGCGAGCCTACGAAGGAATTACTAACTCCCGGTGGGGAGCATCATGGAATTGGCGATGGAGAACGGTTGGTGATGATGAAGAACGAGGATCCCCCTCTCTGGAGCCCCAAACAAACTCCAGATTTGGCCTCCTAATGAAGAACAGGAGGTGACGGCGGCTCCGTCTTGTGGATTGTGATAATTCTTTCTCCTTGATTTTTTTTCTGGAAAAATAGGATTCTATAGCGTCGGTTTCAGGGTCTGCGGGGCCACCAGGTGGGCACAACCCACCCGGGCGCGCCAGGAGAGGGGGGCGTGCCCTAGTGGGTTGTGCTCACCCAGGTGCCCCCTCTCGTGGGTCTTGGCTCCAGAAATTCTTATTATTGATATAAAAAATCCTCGCAAAGTTTCCTTCCATTTCGAGAACTTTTATTTTTGCACAAAAACAACACCATGGTAGTTCTGCTAAAAACAACGTCAGTCCGGGGTTAGTTTCATTCAAATCATGCAAATTAGAGTCCAAAACAAGAGGAAAAGCATTAGGAAAAGTAGATATGTTGGAGACATATTAACTCCCCCGAGCTTAAACCTTTGCTTGTCCTCAAGCAATTCAGTTGATAAACTGAAAGTGAAAAATAAAAACTTATACGAACTCTTTTGCTCTTGTTTGCATAAATAAGCTTAAACAGCACCCAGATTTTCAGCCAACATTATAACTAACCATGCCGACAATAACTCTTAAAGATTATATTAACTCATATCAATGACATAATCAGCTAGCGAGCAATAATAAGACATCTCAAACGGCAACACATTGTTAAAACAACCATGATATAATATGACAATAGTGGTATCTCACTAGCCCTTTCCGAGACCGCAAAATATAAATGCAGAGCACCTCCAAAGTCCAAGCAGCGACTAAACATTGTAATTCATGGTAGAAAAGATCCAGTAATGATGCACCCAACATTAGTTACACACAATGCATAAGTCATGATAGCTGTGCTCTCAGATTCTAGCACTTGTTTTAGAAGGTGATGACACAACATAAAAGTAAACAAATAGTCCCTTCGCAGAGGGAAGCAGTGATTTGCAAAGGTGCCAGAGCTCAAGTTTTAAAACAGAGATAAATGATATTTTGAGACATGCACCCTTCTCATTTACTTCACGACTATCAGTTATCAATATCTCCCATGCTAAACAAGCTAGTGGCGGTTCCCAAGCGATAAAAGTAAAGGTTTACTCCCCCTCCACCAACAATCACATTCCACGGCTTGTCCGAAACAACGGGTGCCGTCCAAACCAACAATGGTCCCAAGGGAGTTTTGTTTAATTATTTGCATTTTTGAGTCCGAGACTAGGAATCCCTATTACCGCCCTTTTCTCGTGCGATGGCGAGTGAATAGACACTCGACCTGAGAATAACCTGCTTAGCATGGAAGATACCGACAACCTCTTGTCGTTCCGTGAACAATCCAGGCACACAAAATGGATATTTTTAGAAGTGTTTTAGAGGTGGCACATGCAAATTTACTTAGGACGGTAGGGTAATGCCGCATATAGGTAGGTATGGTGGACTCATCTAGAATACTTTGGGTTCAAGGGTTTTGATGTATGATACGTCTCCAACGTATCTATAATTTTTGATTGCTCCATGCTATATTACCTACTGTTTGGACTATATTGGGCTTTATTTTCCACTTTTATATTATTTTTGGGACTAACCTATTAACCGGAGGCCCAGCCCAGAATTGTTGTTTTTTGCCTATTTCAGTGTTTCGAAGAAACGGAATATCAAACGGAGTCCAAACGGAATAAACCTTTCTGGAACATGATTTTCTTCCCGAATATGACCCAGGAGACTTGGACCCTACGCCAAGGAAGCTTCGAGGTGGGCACGAGGTAGGGGGGCGCGCCCTATACCCCCAAGCGCGCCCCCACCCTCGTGGGCCCACCGAAGCTCCACCGACGTACTTCTTCCTCCTATATATACCTACGTACCCCCAAACGAACAGATACGGAGCCAAAAACCTAATTCCACCGCCGCAACTTTTTGTATCCACGAGATCCCATCTTGGGCCTGTTTCGGAGCTCCGCCGGAGAGGGCCGTCAT
This sequence comes from Triticum dicoccoides, assembly GCF_002162155.2. Taxonomy (NCBI): domain Eukaryota; kingdom Viridiplantae; phylum Streptophyta; class Magnoliopsida; order Poales; family Poaceae; genus Triticum; species Triticum dicoccoides. The sequence goes on from NC_041386.1 coordinate 450,466,529, forward strand.
CACGGAGGGCTTCTACATCATCATAGCCTCTCCGATGAAGTGTGAGTAGTTTACCTCAGACCTTTGGGTCCATAGTTATTAGCTAGATGGCTTCTTCTCTCTTTTTGGATCTCAATACAAAGTTCTCCCCCTCTCTTGTGGAGATCTATTCGATGTAATCTTCTTCTTTTTTGCCGTGTGTTTGTTGAGACCGATGAATTGTGGGTTTATGATCAAGTCTATCTATGAATAATATTTGAATCTTCTCTAAATTCTTTTATGTATGATTAGTTATCTTTGCAAGTCTCTTCGAATTATCAATTTGGTTTGGCCTACTAGATTGGTTTTTCTTGCCATGGGAGAAGTGCTTAGCTTTGGGTTCGATCTTGCGGTGTCCTTTCCCAGTGACAGAAGGGGCAGCAAGGCACGTATTGCATCGTTGCCATCGAGGATAACAAGATGGGGTTTATTTCATATTGCATGAATTTATATCTCTACATCATGTCATCTTGCTTAAAGCGTTACTCTGTTTTTAACTTAATACTCTAGATGCATGCTGGATAGCGGTCGATGAGTGGAGTAATAGTAGTAGATGCAGAATCGTTTTGGTCTACTTGTCACGGACATGATGCCTATATACATGATCATGCCTAGATATTCTCATAACTATGCTCAATTCTGTCAATTGCTCAACAGTAATTTGTTCATCCACCGTAGAATACTTATGCTCTTGAGAGAAGCCACTAGTGAAACCTATGGCCCCCAGGTCTATTCTCATCATATCAATCTCCATCACTTTAATCTTGCTTTTCTTTTACTTTGCCTTTTACTTTTCACTTTGCATCTCTATACCAAAAATACCAAAAATATTATATCTATCAGATCTCACTCTCATAAGTGACCGTGAAGGGATTGACAACCCCTAATTGCGTTGGTTGTGAGTAGCTATCGTTTTGTGAAGGTACGAGGGACTTGAGCGTGGCCTCCTACTGGATTGATACCTTGGTTCTAAAAAACTGAGGGAAATACTTACGCTACTCTGCTGCATCATCCTTTCCTCTTTGGGGAAATCCAACGCAAGCTCAAGAGGTAGCAAGAAGAATTTCTGGCGCCGTTGCCGGGGAGGTTCGCACAAGTCAAGATTTGACTCCCGACAATGAGCCATTTCTGGCGCCGTTGCCGGGGAGTCTACGCAAAAAGTCAACATACCAAGTACCCATGACAATCGCTATCTCTCGCATTACATTATTTTCCATTTGCCTCTCGTTTTCCTCTCCCCCCAATTCACCCTTGCCGTTTTATTCACCCTCTCTCTCTCTCTATCCTCCCTCTCTATTTGCCTCTTTTGCCCGTTTGCTTTTTGTTTGCTCGTATGGTTAGAATAGTTGTTTATTTATTACTAAACAGAGAACCTAAGATCTATGGATCCTCTTCCACTTGCTAATCTTTTTAAGAGGTCCAATTATGATAAACCAATTGCTAGTGAGTTTTGTGCACTAGATTATCTTTATGAAGTTTTGCTTGAAATTCGTGAATCTAAAAAGTGTGATGAATTACCTCATGAAGCGATTCACGATAGATCTTTGAATAGAAAGCATGATTGCAATGATTCTATTATAAATTCTATTAATGTCAATTGTGCTAATAATATGCAAAACCCTAAGCTTGGGGATGCTAGTTTTGCTATGTCCTCTACTTGTTGCAATGATCATGATTGGGGTGATTCTTCTTTCGATCTTGAAAATTTATTTAAACCCCATGATGAATATGAGATTGATTATAATGTTTGCAATAATATTGAAAGTGGGTTTGGAATAATGTCAACTTTAGATCCCACATATTTGGAGAATGTTCAATCTTATGAAGTTTTTAATAAAAGTGGGTTTGGAAAGGTCATGACTTTAGTTATTGTTAATCCCACTATTTTGGAAGAGTGTCAACTTTGCATGCATGAGGATCGTGTTGAAAATATTTTATGTGATAGCTATTTTGTTGAATTTGATTATGATCCTACATGTAATTATTATGAGAGAGGAAAATATGGTGGTAGAAATTTTCATGTTACTAAATTACCTCTCGTTATGTTGAGATTGCTATTGTTTCTTTCCGTTTCCTTGCATATGCTAGTTTTTGCTTGCCTTGATAATTTGTTTGCCTATAAGATTCCTATACATAGGAAGTATGTTAGACTTAGATGTGTTTGTCACGTGTTTTATGATGCTCTCTTTGTGCTTCAATTCTTGTCTTTCATGTGAGCATCATTGAAATATTATGCCTAGCTATAAGGCTTTAAAGAAAAGCGCTTGTTGGGAGCCAACCCAATATTTATCCTTTCTGTTATTTTATTAATAAATTTATTTAGCCTCTGTTTTTGTTGTGTTTTTTGTGTTTAATTAGTGTTTGTGCCAAGTAGACCTGTTGGGAAGACTTGGGGAAAGTCTTGTTGAACTTGCTATAAAAAAACAGAAACTTCAGCACTCACGAGAACTGCTGTCATTTTTATTTGGAGAGTGATATTTAGTTAATTATTTTTGCAGATGATTAATAGATAAATTCCTCACATCCAGAAATTATTTTAGAATTTTTGGGGTTCCAGATCTTGCGCTAGCTACAGATTACTACAGACTGTTCTGTTTTTGACAGATTCTGTTTTTCGTGTGTTGTTTGCTTATTTTGATGAATCTATGGCTAGTAAAATAGTTTATAATCCATAGAGAAGTTGGAATACAGTAGGTTTAACACCAATATAAATAAAGAATGAGTTCATTACAGTACCTTGAAGTGGTCTTTTGTTTTCTTTCTCTAACGGAGCTCACGAGATTTCTATTGAGTTTTGTGTTGTGAAGTTTTCAAGTTTTGGGTGAATTCTTTTGATGGATTATGGAACAAGGAGTGGAAAGAGCATAAGCTTGGGGATGCCCATGGCACCCCCAAGATAATCCAAGGACACCAAAAAGTCAAAGCTTGGGGATGCCCCGGAAGGCATCCCCTCTTTCGTCTACTTCCATCGGTAATTTACTTGGAGCTATATTTTTATTCACCAACATGATATGTGTTTTGCTTGGAGCGTCTTGTATTATTTGTGTCTTTTTTTGCTAGTGTGCCACAATCATCCTTGCTGTACACACCTTTTGAGAGAGCCATACATGAATTAGAATTTTATAGAATACTCTATGTGCTTCACTTATATCTTTTGAGCTATGTAGTTTTGCTCTATGTGCTTCACTTATATCTTTTGAGTGTTATAATTTTGCTCTATGTGCTTCACTTAGATCTTTTAGAGCACGGTGGCAGATTTGTTTTAAAGAAACTATTGATCTCTCATGCTTCACTTAAATTATTTTGAGAGTCTTAATAGCATGGTAATTTGCTTAATAATAACATGCTTGGTATTCAAGATTTGTGAAACTTTCTTTTGAGTGTGTTGAATACTAAGAAAAGTTGGATGCTTGATAATTGTTTTGAGATATGGAGGTAGTAATATCAAAGTCATGCTAGTAGAGTAATTGTGAATTTGAGAAGTTCTTGAGTTAAAGTTTGCAAGCCCCGTAGCATGCACGTATGGTAAACATTATGCAATAAATTTGAAACATGAGGTGTTATTTGATTGTCCTCTTTATGAGTGGCGGTCGGGGACGAGCGATGGTCTTTTCCTACCAATCTATCACCCTAGGAGCATGCGCGTAATACTTTGGTTTTTGATGTCTTGTAGATTTTTGCAATAAGTATATGAGTTCTTTATGACTAATGTTGAGTCCATGGATTATACGCACTCTCACCCTTCCATCATTGCTAGCCTCTACGGTACCGTGCATTGCCCTTTCTCACATCGAGAGTTGGTGCAAACTTCGCCGGTGCATCCAAACCCCGTGATATGATACACTCTTTCACACATAAACCTCCTTATATCTTCCTCAAAACAGCCACCATACCTACCTATTATGACATTTCCATAGCCATTACGAGATATATTGCCATGCAACTTTCCACCATCCAGTTTATCATGACACATTCATCATTGTCATATTGCTTAGCATGATCATGTAGTTGACATAAGTATTTGTGGCAAAGCCACCGTTCATAATTTTTTCATACTTGTCACTCTTGATTCATTGCATATCCCGGTACACCGCCGGAGGCATCCATATAGAGTCATACTTTGTTCTAGTATCGAGTTGTAATCATTGAGTTGTAAATAAATAGAAGTGTGATGATCATCATTCAATAGAGCATTGTCCCAAAAAAAGAAAGGCCAAAGAAAAAAAAGAAGGCCCAAAAAAGAGAAAATAAATAAAAAGGGGCAATGCTACTATCCTTTTTTCCACACTTGTGCTTCAAAGTAGCACCATGTTCTTCATATAGAGAGTCTCTTGAGTTATCACTTTCATATACTAGTGGGAATTTTCATTATAGAACTTGGCTTGTATATTCCAACAATGGGCCTCCTCAAGTGCCCTAGGTCTTCGTGAGCAAGCAAGTTGGATGCACACCCACTTAGTTTCTTTTGTTGATCTTTCATACATTTATAGCTCTAGTGCATCCATTGCATGGCAATCCCTACTCCTTGCATTAACATCAATTGATGGGCATCTCCATAGCCCATTGATTAGCCTCGTTGATGTGAGACTTTCTCCACATAACCCCAATCATTATATTCTATTCCACCCATAGTGCTATATCCATGGCTCACGCTCATGTATTGCGTGAAAGTTTATGAGTTGAAATTATTAAGGTATGAAACAATTGCTTGGCTTGTCATCGGGGTTGTGCATGATGAGAGCATTCTTGTGTGGCGAAAATGGAGCATGACTAAACTATATGATTTTGTAGGGATGAACTTTCTTTGGCCATGTTACTTTAAGAAAACAAAATTGCTTTGTTGGTTTGCTTGAATATTATTATTCTCTATGTCAATATAAAATTTTGTCTTGAATATTCCTAATCTTAATATTCATACCACAATTAAGAAGATTTGCATTGAAATTATGCCAAGTAGCACTCCGCATCAAAAATTCTCTTTTTATCATTTACCTACTCGAGGACGAGCAAGAATTAAGCTTGGGGATGCCTGATACGTCTCCAATGTATCTATAATTTTTGATTGCTCCATGCTATATTATCTACTGTTTTCGACTATATTGGGCTTTATTTTCCACTTCTATATTATTTTTGGGACTAACCTATTAACCGGAGGCCCAGCCCAGAATTGCTGTTTTTTGCCTATTTCAGTGTTTCGAAGAAACGGAATATCAAACGGAGTCCAAACGGAATAAACCTTTCTGGAACGTGATTTTCTTCCCGAATATGATCCAGGAGACTTGGACCCTACACAAAGGAAGCTTCGAGGTGGGCACGAGGTAGGGGGGCGCGCCCTATACCCCCAAGCGCGCCCACCCTCGTGGGCCCACCGAAGCTCCACCGATGTACTTCTTCCTCCTATATATACCTACGTACCCCCAAACGAACAGATACGGAGCCAAAAATCTAATTCCACCGCCGCAAATTTTTGTATCCATGAGATCCCATCTTGGGGCCTGTTCCGGAGCTCCAACGGAGAGGGACGTCATCACGGAGGGCTTCTACATCATCATAGCCTCTCCGATGAAGTGTGAGTAGTTTACCTCAGACTTTCGGGTCCGTAGTTATTAGCTAGATGGCTTCTTATCTCTTTTTGGATCTCAATACAAAGTTCTCCCCCTCTCTTGTGGAGATCTATTCGATGTAATCTTCTTCTTTTTTGCGGTGTGTTTGTTGAGAACGATGAATTGTGGGTTTATGATCTAGTCTATCTATGAATAATATTTGAATCTTCTCTGAATTCTTTTATGTATGATTAGTTATCTTTGCAAGTCTCTTCGAATTATCAGTTTGGTTTGGCCTACTAGATTGGTTTTTCTTGCCATGGGAGAAGTGCTTAGCTTTGGGTTCGATCTTGCGGTGTCCTTTCCCAGTGACAAAAGGGGCAGCAAGGCACGTATTGCATCGTTGCCATCGAGGATAACAAGATGGGGTTTATTTCATATTGCATGAATTTATCTCTCTACATCATGTCATCTTGCTTAAAGTGTTACTCTGTTTTTAACTTAATACTCTAGATGCATGCTGGATAGCGGTCGATGAGTGGAGTAATAGTAGTAGATGCAGAATCGTTTCAGTCTACTTGTCACGGACGTGATGCCTATATACATGATCATGCCTAGATATTCTCATAACTATGCTCAATTTTGTCAATTGCTCAACAGTAATTTGTTCACCCACCGTAGAATACTTATGCTCTTGAGAGAAGCCACTAGTGAAACCTATGGCTCCCGGGTCTATTCTCATCATATCAATCTCCATCACTTTAATCTTGCTTTGCTTTTTTACTTTGCCTTTTACTTTTCACTTTGCATCTCTATACCAAAAATACCAAAAATATTATATCTATCAGATCTCACTCTCGTAAGTGACCGTGAAGGGATTGACAACCCCTAATCGCGTTGGTTGCGAGTAGCTATCGTTTTGTGCAGGTATGAGGGACTTGAGCATGGCCTCCTACTGGATTGATACCTTGGTTCTCAAAAACTGAGGGAAAAGGGAAATACTTACGCTACTCTGCTGCATCATCCTTTCCTCTTCGGGGAAATCCAATGCAAGCTCAAGAGGTAGCAATGTACAAGCAGAATTCCCACTTAGTACAGGTGAAGGCTAGCAATTAGATTGAGAAGCAGCCAGCTAGAGAGCAACAACGATCATGATCATACATTATGCATAAGTAACATTGGACACTAGCATGAGTAGGATATGAACACCATGAACATAAATATCATAGAGGCTATGTTGGTTTTGATTCAACTACATGCATGAACATGTGCCAAGTCAAACCACTTGAACATTCAGAGGAGGGTACCATATCATCATACTACATCACAATCATTTTAACGCAATGTTGATATCCAAGATAAATCATTATTCACTCCCAGCTACTTATGCATGGCATGAGAAACTATAATCCTAATTGTCATTGCAAACATGTTTAATCATAAGGGTTTGCATCATGGGTACTAGGTTAAACATATTTACACAGACAGAACAAGTCGAGTTCATACCAGTTTCTCTCTGTCATGGCCAGTTCATCGAATATCGTCATTATTGCCTTTCACTTGCAGGACCAAACAATGTGAAAATGATAATAGTGCAAGAGTGCCATGGACTAAGCTGGAATCTGCAAACATTTTATTCAACAAGAGAAGACAAGGTAAAATGGGCTCTTTATTAGATTAACAGTTATTCATATGAGAGCCACTCAACATTTCCATCGTGGTCTTCTCCTTGGTACAATTCAAATAAAAATAAAAGAAATTCAGAGAAACACACTGAAATATTTTTGGAGTTTTTGTTTTTCTAGAACAAGCAAAATAAAAAGGGAAAAGCAAAAATGAGAAAAACTATTTACACGGGAAAGCTCCCAACAAGCAAATGAAGAACAAGCAAATCTTTTTTGGTTTTCTTTTCTTTTTAATATTATAACTAAGCATGCCTAGAAAGTAAACTAACTACAACTAATGTTTTTTGCTTCTTCTAAAGTTTTTCAAACACACAAGAAGAAAGCAAGAAAAATAAATCTAAGCATGGATGATACAATGAAAAATTGTGAACACCGACAACTGGAATAAGTGGACATGAATGTAAATTCGGTGGAAACACGTACTCCCCTAAGCTTAGGCTTTTGGCCTAACTTGGTAGTCGATCAGAAGTCTGGATTGTAGTAGGGGTACTAATACATCCCCAACGTATCTATAATTTTTGATTGTTCCATGCTATTATGTTATCTATTTTGGATGTTAAATGGGCTTTAATATTCTCTTTTATATTATTTTTGGGACCTATTAACTGGAGGCCCAATGCCAGTTTCTATATTTTTTTTGCCTATTTTAGTGTTTCAGAGAAAAGGAATACCAAACGGAATCCAAACGGAATGAAACCTTCGCGATGATCTTTCTTGGACCGAAAGCAAACCAAGAGACTTGGAGTGGAAGTCTGGAACTCCGTGAGGCAGCCACAAGATAGGAGGGTGCACCCAGGGGGGTAGGCGTGCCCCCACCCTCGTGGGCCCCACGGAGCTCCACCGATGTACTTCTTTCGCCTATATATACTCTTATACCCTAACAACATCAGGGAGAGCCACGAAACCACTTCTCCACTGCCGCAACCTTGTGTACCCATGAGATCCCATCTTGGGGCCTTTTCCTGTGATTTGCCAGAGGGGGAATCGATCATGGAGGGCTTCTACATCAACACCATAACCTCTCCGATGAAGCGTGAGTAGTTTACCATAGACCTTCGGGTCCATAGTTATTAGCTACATGGCTTCTTCTCTCTCTTTGATCTTCAATACAAAGTTCTCTTCGATGTTCTTGGAGATCTATTCGATGTAATACTCTTTTGCGGTGTGTTTGCCGAGATCCGATGAATTGTGGGTTTATGAACTTGATTATCTATGAATATTATTTGGTTCTTCTCTGAATTCTTATATGCATGATTTGATATATTTGCAAGTCTCTTCGAATTATCGGTTTAGTTTGGCCTACTAGATTGATATTTCTTGCAATGGGAGAAGTGCTTAGCTTTGGGTTCAATCTTGTGGTGTCCTTTCCCAGTGACAGTAGGGGAAGCAAGGCACGTATTTTATTGTTGCCATCGAGGATAAAAATATGGGGTTTATGTCATATTGCTTGAGTTTATCCCTCTACATCATGTCATCTTGCTTAATGCATTACTCTGTTATTATGAACTTAATACTCTAGACGCATGCTGGATAGCGGTTGATGTGTGGAGTAATAGTAGTAGATGCAGAATCGTTTCGATCTACTTGACACCGATGTTATGCCTATATTCATGATCATTGCCTTAGATATCTTCATAACTATGCACTTTTCTATCAATTGCTCGGCAGTAATTTGTTCACCCATCGTAATACATGCTATCATGAGAGAAGCCACTGGTGAAACCTATGGCCCCCGGGTCTCTTTCTTATTATATTGCATCTCTTTTATTATCGCATCTCATTTACTATTTTACAATCTTTACTTTCCAATCTATACAACAAAATACCAAAAATATTTATCTTATTATGTCTATCAGATCTCACTTTTGCAAGTGACCGTGAAGGGATTGACAACCCCTTTATCGCGTTGGTTGCGAGGTTCTTGATTGTTTGTGTAGGCACTAGGCGACTTGTGCGTCGTCTTCTACTGGATTGATACCTTGGTTCTCAAAAACTAAGGGAAATACTTACGGTACTTTGCTGCATAACCCTTTCCTCTTCAAGGGAAAACCAATGCATGCTCAAGAGGTAGCAAGAAGGATTTCTGGCGCCGTTGCCGGGGAGATCTACGCCAAGTCAAGACATAACAAGTACCCATCATAAACTCTTCTCCCTTGCATTACATTATTTGCCATTTGCCTCTCGTTTTCCTCTCCCCCACCTCACAAAAAATTGCCGTTTATTTGCCCCTCTTTTTTGTTTGCCTTTTTCTCGTCAGATCTCATGTTTGCTTGTGTTGACATGTGCCTTCTATTTGCTTGCATCTTCGCTTGCTAAAAATCTATGGATATGGAGCCTCATCCACTTGCTAATCTTTTCAAGAGATCCAATTATGATGAGCCCATTGCTAGTGAATCGAGTTCAATAGATTATCTTTATGAAGTTTTGCTTAAGATTTATGAATCTGAAAATTGTGATGAAGTGTTAAATGAAGAAAAAGTGACTCATGATAGCTCCTTGAATGAAAAGCATGATTGCAATGATGTTATTATAAATTCTATTAATGTCAATTGTGTTAATACTATGCAAAACTCCAAGCTTGGGGATGCTAATTTTGCTATGTCCACTACTTGTTGTAATGATCATGATTGGGGTGATGATTCTTATGATCTTGAAAATTTATTTAAACCTCATGATGAATATGCTTGCTATAATATTGAAAGTGGGTTTGGAAGAGTGTCAACTTTAGCTAAAAATAATCCCACATATTTGGAGAGTGCTCAATCTTATGAAATTTTTGATAAAAGTGGGCTTGGAGAGGTCATGACTTTATTTGATGATAATCCCACTATTTTGGAAGAGTGTCAACTTTGCATGCATATGGATCATGTAGAGAAAAAAGTTATATGATAGCTATATTGTTGAATTTGAATATGATCCTGTAACACCCACGATGCGGCTATATCTCCCACGCGTCGGAGCACGACTTAGAGGCATAACCGCATGGTAGGCATGTCGCAAGAGGGGTAATCTTTACACATCCCATGTACTGAATAAGAAAGGGATAAGAGTTGGCTTACAATCGCCACTTCACACAATACATTAATATAGCATACATCATCCAGAATACAATCAAGGTCCGACTACGGAACCAACATAACTAAGAGACAACCCCAAATGCTAGATCCCCGATCGCCCAACTTGGCTCCTCTACTGATCATCCGGAAAAGACACATAGTAACGGCCCGAATCCTCGTCGAACTCCCACTTGAGTTCGGTAGCGTCCCCTACACTGGTATCATCGGCACCTGCATCTGTTTTGGAAGTATCTGTGAGTCACGGGGACTCAGCAATCTCACACCCTCGCGATCAAAACTATTTAAGATTAAGGTAGGAAAAGGTAGTGAGGTGGAGCTGCAACAAGCACTAGCATATATGGTGGCTAACTTACGCAAAAGAGAGCGAGAAGAGAAGCAAAGCACGATCGAGAAACTAATAGCGATCAAGAAGTGATCCTGAAACTACTTACGTTCAAGCATAACACGAGACCGTGTTCTCTTCCCGGACTCCGCCGAAAAGAGACCATCACGGCTACACACGCGGTTGATTCATTTTAATTAAGTTAAGTTTCAAGTTCTCTACAACCGGACATTAACAAATTCCCATCTGCCCATAACCGCGGGCATGTCTTTCGAAAGTTCAAAACCCTGCAGGGGTGTCCCAACTTATCCCATCACAAGCTCTCACGATCAACGAAGGATATTCCTTCTCCCGGGAAGACCCGATCAGTCTCAGAATCCCGGTTACAAGACATTTCGACAATGGTAAAACAAGACCAGCAAAGCCGCCCGATGTGCCGACAAATCCCGATAGGAGTCGCACGTATCTCGTTCTCAGGGCACACCGGATAGGTCAAGATACGAGTAAAACCAACCCTCGAGTTGCCCCGAGGTGGCCACACAGGCTGCCCATTTCGGACCAACACTCAGAGGAGCACTGGCCCGGGGGGTTTAAAATAAAGATGACCCTTCAGTCTGCAGAACCCAAGGGAAAAAGGCTTAGGTGGCAAATGGTAAAACCAAGGTTGGGCCTTGCTGGAGGAGTTTTATTCAAGGCGAACTACCAAGGGGTTCCCATAACACCCAACCGCGTAAGGAACACAAAATCAAGGAACATAACACCGGTATGACGGAAACTAGGGCGACAAGAGTGGAACAAAACACCAGGCATAAGGCCGAGCCTTCCACCCTTTACCAAGTATATAGATGCATTAAAGTAAACAAGATATAATAATGATATCCCAACAATAACCATGTTCCAACAAGGAACAAACTCCAACTTCACCTGCAACTAGCAACGCTATAGGAGGGGCTGAGCAAAGCGGTAACATAGCCAAGCAACGGTTTGCTAGGAAAAGGTGGGTTAGAGGCTTGACATGGCAATATGGGAGGCATGATATAGCAAGTGGTAGGTATCGCGGCATAGCAAAAGAGCGAACAACTAGCAAGCAAAGATAGAAGTGATTTCGAGGGTATGGTCATCTTGCCTGCAAAGTTCTCCGAGTTAACGAAACCTTGATCCTCGTAAGCGTTCTCAACGGGTTCCTCGATCGCGTACTCATCTCCCGGCTCTAACCAAAGCAATAACACAAGCAAAGGACCAACAATCAATCACGGTGCAATGCACAAACAACATGATGCAAAACATGGCATGATATGCAAGATGTGATATGCAATGCATATGCGTGCTATGGAAGGGAAAGATTGAACCAGGCATCAACTTGGCAAACCAAGTGTGTCGCTGGAAAGATGAGTTGATTTTGGTCGAAATCGATATAAAGATCACCGGAATCGGGTGCACGGTTTGCAAATGGCAAGCAAAACAATAATGGCACAATTCTGCGATTAACAGCACGATGCCATATAGAATGCAACAAGAAACTAAGCTACCGCACTCCAACATAACAACAAAGCACATGGAAGTGATCCACTGAACATGCTTGACAAAAGATGAGCACTGAGCTATGGCTAAATAACACAATAGCAGGTTCAAACAAGCATGGCAAAAGTGCAAGATATCAGCATCACAGACTTAGTGAAAATAACAACATGCCAGGAATTAACATCAGGAAGTAATGTTTAGAGCAAGCAAACAACATGCTACAGGAATAGACCATAGAAAAACAAGGCATGGCATGAATCTACTCAAAGCATGGAACAAAAGTCCCTTAGTGACCATAAGCCAAAAAGGACCAGAAGATATGATGGCACCCATGTAAACATAGCAAGTTTTGTTAACAGATTCAGACTTAGCAGAAAACTGGGCATGGCAAAAACAGAATTATGAAGGCATGTTTGCGAGCTTGATTCACTCAACACAAGGCATTGCATGACAAGATAAGCATAGCATCAGCAAGAAGACATGATCATAAAGCTAACCATGGCAAGAACAAGTTCATATCATGCATGGATCAACTACAACAACCTTGGCAAAATTGATTAACATGTAAACAATCTGCCAGGAACATTTTATAGCAAAAGTATAGCAAGATTGAGACATGCTAGGGCACTCCATAATTTCAAACAGGGGCATGGACGGGTAGAGCATAACCATATGTCCAAATCATCCCTACTGAAGTAACTCAAATAAAGCATGGATCTCACTGTAGCAACATGGTTACAAGGCATCAAAATAACAACAGACAAAGACTTAGCCAAAATCCCGAGATCCTGAAATCAGCAATAACACGAAGGCTACTTTGCATGCTTGTGCTAGTGACCACATTGCTCACAAAAATACATGGTAAGCACCCCTATAAATATGGCATGGCATAGCCCAAAACACATGTAGAGATCATGTTCATATGAAGCACACAACAAATGTGGCAAAAATGACAAATGCTCATAAACCGCTAAGAAACATCACCTAACAATTTATAGCACTCTTGCATCAACGATTTGGGCATCAAGATGGACTCAAAACAAGCATGCCAAAATGGAATGAAATGAAGAGCACATCATGATGAACATTTTGATATATTATGCGCATGAAACGGAGCTACGGTGATGAAGTTATGATGCGTTGAACAGAGCAATAAAGTATGAGGGGGAAATGACTTAGGGAAATTAGACCTCCGAAATTCCCAGATCTAGGGTTCGTCGGCGTGGAAGTCGTGGTTGGACGGAATCCTTGCCGGAGTTGGGGAAGGAGGAGGCCGGAGCGTGGAGGGGGCTCGCCGGAGCTGGATCTGCGGAGGAGGCGGCGACGCATGGCAGGACCGGGCGGCATGCGCGGCGACGTGCGGCGGCTGGGCGGCGGAGCGTAGCGGCTGGGCGGTGGAGCGCGGCCGGCGGGGCGGCGGCGTTGTGCGGCGGTAGGGCGGCGAAGGCGCGGGATGGGCGGCGGCCTCGGGCACGGTCTCCCGCGGGCGGCGGCGGTGGAGAGACAGGCCGCGGGGGCCGGCCTCGGGCTCGGTCGAGCCGGCGGCGTGGGGGTGGCGGAGCGCTGATGTGGCGGGCGGTGATTCAGCGGTGGCGGTGGCGCAGACGCGTCCGACTCGGACGGACGTGTCCGGCGCGCGGAGGAAGGAGGAGACTAGGGTTTGGAGTGCGATTTGGACGGGGAGGACATATTTATACATAGAAGGAGGTGGGAGTGTCCAAATGAGGTGCGGTTTTTGACCAAGCGATCGTGATCGAACGACCGAGAGGATGGAGGGGGTTTGGATGGGTTATTAGGCCACTTTTGGAGGGGTGTTGGGCTGCAACACACATGAGGCCTTCACGGTTCCCCGGTTAACCGTTGGAGTATCAAACGGAGTCCAAATGGCACGAAACTTGACAGGCGGTCTACTGGTGGTGTACCAAGGCCGCTTGGCAAATCTCGGTCCATTCCGAGAAAGTTTAACTCCCGCTCAGGAAAAGAGACAAAAGGGGGCGCTAGAGGACGTAGGAGTGCCAGATTGCAAAACGGACAACGGGGAAAAATCTCGGATGCATGATGTAACGCCCTCGATGCGGCTATAGCTCCCACGTGTCGAGGCACGACTTAGAGACATAACCGCATTGAAAGCAATGTCGCAAGTCAGGCAATCATTACAACATCCCATGTAATATGTAATAAAAGGGGGAGATAACATAGTTGGCTTACACTCGCCACGTCACATCAGAGTACATAAATAACATCCATCAAACAATCACTCATGGCCCGACTACGACGCCAAAATAGAAAAGAACCCAACCTACGACAAGGCCCTGAATCAAACCCCAACTAGGCACCACTACTGATCATCGGGAAAGGAAACATAATAACACTGAGAGTCCTCGTCGAACTCCCACTTGAGCTCGTACTCGTCACCTGGAGCGAAATCACCTGGACCTGCATCTGGAATTATAGTATCTGTGAGCCACAGGGACTCAGCAATCTCGCACCCTCGCGATCAAAACTATTTAAGCTTATAGGAATGGATGAGACAAATATATGTGGAGCTGCAGCAAGCGACTAGCATATATGGTGGCTATCTTATACGCACAAGAGAGCAAGAAGAGGAGGCAAAGCACGAGCGAGAAGCTAAAGGAACACCTGCGCAAGCATAACTCCAACACCGTGTCCACTTCCCGGACTCCGCCGAGAAGAGGCCATCACGGTAACCCACACAGTTGATTCATTTTAATTAATTAAGGTTTAAGTTATCTACAACCGAACATTAACAAATTCCCATCTGCCCATAACTGCGGGCACGACTTTCGAAAGTTCAATCCCTGCAGGGGAGTCCCAACTTAGCCCATGACAAGATGTCACGGTCAACGAAGGAATAGACCTCCTCCCAAGACGTTCCGATCAGACTCGGTATCTCGGTAACTCAAGACACTTCGATAGGTTAAAACAAGACCAGCAACACCGCCCGAATGTGCCGACAAATCCCGATAGGAGCTTCACATATCTCTTTCTCAGGGCACACTCAGGTTGTCCAAACTTCCGGTAGGCCAGCCCAGAGTTGCCCCTGGTAGCCACCGGCGGCTGACGGTGTGGACCAACACTCAGAGGAGCACTGGCCCGGGGGGGGGGGTTAAAATAAGATGACCCTTGAGTCTGCAGAACCCAAGGGAAAGAAAAGGCTAGGTGGCAAATGGTAAAACCAAGGTTGGACATTGCTGGACAAGCTTTAATCAAGGCGAAATATCAAGGGGTTACCATTATAACCCAATAGCGTAAGGAACGCAAAATCCGGGAACATAACACCGATATGACGGAAACTAGGGCGGCAACAGTGGAACAAAACACTAGGCGAGAGGCCGAGACTTCCACCCTTTACCAAGTATATAGATGCATTAAGATAACATAGCAATATAATGATATCCCCAACAAGTAAATAAAAGATGTTCCATCAAGGAACGGCCTCCAAACTTCACCTGCAACTAGCAACGCTATAAGAGGGGCCGAGCAAAGCGGTAACATAGCCAATCAACGGTTTGCTAGGACAAGGTGGGTTAGAGGTTTGACATGGCAATTGGGAGGCTGACAAGCAAAAGGTAGGCATTGTAGCATTGGCATAGCAAGAGCGAGCAAACTAGCATAGCAAAGATAGTAGTGATTTCGAGGGTATGATCATCTTGCCTACACAGTTGTCAGAATTGACTGGATCCTCACAAGCAAACTCAACGGGCTCCTCGGTAGCGAACTCGTCTCCTGGCTCTACCCACCAAGACAAACAAGCAACAAGGATACAATCAACCACGTGCAAGACCAAGCAATATGATGAAATGATGATATGCTATGCGGGATGCGATGCGGGATGCAAAATGCAAGATATGACAGGAAATGCATGAACCTGGCCTCAACTTGGAATTCCAAGGGTGCCATTGGAAATATGAGATGAAATCGCTTGAAAACGATATAAAGATCATTGGAATCGGAGTTACGGTTTGGAAATGGCAAGCGTTTTAAGATATGACACCGGTCTGCAATTTACAGCAAGTAGGCATCGAAATGCAACGAAATGAACATGCTACAACCACCAAACATGACAACAAAATACATGGCAGGGATGCACACAACATGCTTAACAAAAGACTAGCACTGAGCCACGGCCAATTCCTCCATTAAGAGGTTCAAACAAGCATGGCAAAAACGCAAATGCAAAACAGATTCCAGACTTAGTGAAATCAACACTATTCTGAAATTTCAGATCACGAAGCCCTCTTCGAAGCAGCAAAACAACATGATACATGAGCTGAACATGACAAGTAAGAAAATGGCATGGAGCTACTCAACAAGCTTAACAAAAGACCCAAAGTGACCTGGGGCCAAAAGGGTTCACAAAATATATAAACGAGCACACGAACATAGCTAAAACACAATTAGTTTTCAGACTTAGTGAAAACTGAGACATGCTGAAATATAACTCACGAAGGCATGTAAACGAGCTCGATGCACTCACCACGGTGCAAGTCATGGCAAGGAAAGAATACATCCATTAATAAGGCACAAAATGCTAGCTAGACATGGCAAGAACAATGGCATAGCATGCACGGATCAACTACAATAACATCGGCAAAATCGCAAACGAGTTGACGATCTGCCCAGATTCACCACGAAGCAAAAGTAGAGCTTGATTGACTCAAGCTAGGGTGCTCCATAATTGCAAACAAAGACACGGATGGATAGAGCATAACATGATTAACAAAACTCCTTTAATGATCATCCTCAAAAGAGGCACGGATCACTAGGAAACAAGCTGAACATATGGCATCATGAACTAAAATATCCCAGACTTAGTGAAAACAACTAAGTCCCTGAAAACAGATTTACCGGGTGCCTCACTTTGCAAGCTTGCACAAGTCACCACACACATCCTAAAAATGCATGGGTTGCACCTCTGGAAAGAAGACAAGATGCTTAACAAAACATATGAAGGACTCCCAGGTAGAACATGCACACAATAATCATGGCAAAAATGACAAAAGTCTAAGATGAACTAGCAGATCTGACAATTAACTCACGAAGCCTCCTTCTAACAACAGTTTGGGCATCAAGATGAACTCAAATGAAAATGATGCAATGGAATTCAATGATGTACTCGTCGAGACAAACTTTTTGATATATCATATGCCCAAATCGGAGCTACAGATGCAAAGTTACAGGGCCTCGAACAGAGCAATTTGGATCAAGAATTTCCGGACTTAGAAGAAAAAAACGAGGTTAGGGTTTACTGTAGCTGCGACCGGATCCAGATCGGGCGAGGACGCTCGGAGCCCGAGGATCGCCGGGGTCTTCGCCGGCGTTGAGGTCCGCGGTGGCCGGCGTCGAGGGAGGTGAGGCGGGGCCAGCGATGGCGGCAGGCGGCGGAGCGGCGTGGGGCGGCGCTCGGGGCCGGGAGGAGGCGGCGGGGTGGCACGGCACTGGAGCTCTGGCGGCTTGGCGGCAAGGTCCGGCCGGCTTCGGGCGGCGGAGATGGCGGGGCGGCGGCGCGGCCGGTCGGCTCGGGGAAGAA
>NC_041386.1:450484611-450491722 GCF_002162155.2 Triticum dicoccoides
GGCGGTGGCGATGTGGACCGGGCAGCGGGGCGAATCGTGGCGTGCCACGTGGCGGCGGACAGGCGGACCGGACGTGTCCGTCGGCGGGAATGTGTCCGGCGGCGCGCGGTGGGATTTTTTTTAGGGTTCGGAGGTAGGGGAAGATCTGAAAAACGGGGGGTGTATATATAGGCATAAGTGGAGCTAGGAGAGTCCAAATGAGGTGCGGTTTTCGGCCACGCGATTGTGATCGAACGCTCTAGGACATGGAGCTGAGTTTGGTGGGTTTTGGGCCAAATTGGAGGGGTGTTGGTCTGCAACACACACGAGGCCTTTTCGGTCCCTCGGTTAACCGTTGGAGTATCAAACGAAGTCCAAATGATACGAAACCTGACAGGCGGTCTACCGGTAGTAACCCAAGGCCGCATGACAAGTCTCAATCCAATCCGGAGATGTTTAATCCCCACACACGAAAGAAAGCTAGAAATGGCCACCGGAGGAGAACGAAGCGCCGGAATGCAAAACGGACAACGGGGAAAATGCTCGAATGCAAGAGATGAACACGTATGCAAAAGCAATGCACATGATGACATGATATGAGATGCATGAAAATGAAAACAACACATGGAGACAAAACCCAAACCCGAGGAAATAAATATAACTTAACGCCGGAAACGGCAAGAGTTGGAGTACAAATTGGGAAAGTTACATCCGGGGTGTTACAACACTCCACCACTACGAAAGGATCTCGTCCCGAGATCTAGGACTGAAAGAACTTCGGGTACTCAGAATGGAGGTGATCCTCGCGTTCCCAGGTAGCTTCACGGTCGGAATGATGAGACCACTTGACTTTGAGGAATTTGATTGACTTGTTGCGAGTCTTGCATTCAGTCTCTTCAAGAATAGCAACTGGGTGCTCACGATAGGAGAGATCTTCTTGGAGCTCAATGTCCTCGAAGTTGACGGTGCGGTCAGGAGTCTTGAAGCACTTTCAAAGCTGAGAGACGTGGAACACATCATGAACATTTGCAAAGTTTGAAGGAAGCTCGAGTTGATAGGCGAGGTCGCCTCTCTTGCTGACAATCTTGAAAGGTCCCACGTATCTAGGGGCAAGCTTCCCTTTGATACCGAAGCGACGAGTACCTTTCATAGGAGATACGCGGAGGTAAACATGATCTCCGATCTCGAAAGCCAAATCACGGTGCTTACTATCATAGTAGCTCTTCTGGCGGGATTGGGCTGCTTTGAGGTTATCACGAATGACTTTGCACATTTCTTCTGCTTCTGTGATTAAGTCATTACCCAGCAGCTGACGTTCACCGGTTTCAGACCAGTTGAGAGGGGTACGGCACTTCCTGCCATATAGAATTTCAAATGGGGCCTTGCCCGAACCTTACTTGAAAACTGTTGTTATAGGAGAATTCAGCATAAGGAAGACAATCCTCCCACTTCATGCCAAAGGTGATCCCACAAGCCCTGAGCATATCTTCAAGAATATGGTTGACACGCTCGACTTGACCGCTTGTTTGAGGATGGAAAGCAGTGCTGAAGCGGATGTTGGTGCCCATGGCCTTCTGGAAAGAATCCTAAAACTTCGAGGTAAAGATCCTGCCACGGTCTGAAGAGATCACTTGAGGAATACCGTGCAGAGAGACAATGCGAGAGGTATAGAGTTCCGCCAATTGAGCTGCAGTGATCGACTCTTTGATAGGCAGAAAGTGAGCCACTTTGGTAAGTTTGTTGATGACAACAAATATAGCATCATTGCCACGCTTGGACTTTGGAAACCTAGTCACGAAGTCCATTTCAATGTGGTCAAACTTCCATTCTGGAATGGCAAGAGGTTGGAGGAGACCAGCTGGCCTTTGGTGTTCTGCCTTCACTCTTCTGCAGACATCACATTCATTCACGAATTGAGCGATCTTGCGCTTCATTCGAGTCCACCAAAAAGCTTGCTTGAGGTCCTGATACATCTTCGTGCTCCCAGGGTGGATGGAGAGGAGAGAATTGTGAGCCTCGTTCATGATCACCTTACGAAGTTCACCTTTGGGCACAACAATACGATCCTCGAAGGAGAGAGTGTCCTTGTCATCAAGGCGGTAGCACTTGTACTTGGACTGACTCTTGGCAATCCCAATCTTCACCTTTTTCACCATAGCATCAAGAAGTTGGGCTTGGCGAATCTGGTCTTCTAAGGTAGGAGAGACTTGAAGGTTGGCGAGGAAACCTTGAGGAACAACTTGCAGATTAAGTTTGCGGAAAGATTCACAAAGCTCGGGTTGATAAGGCTTGAGAATCAGACTGTTGCAGTAGGCCTTTCTGCTCAAAGCGTCAGCAATCACATTGGCCTTGCCTGGAGTATACTCAATACTCGGATTATACTCTTGAATCATTTCGACCCATCGAGTTTGCCTTAGGTTGAGATTAGGCTGAGTGAAGATGTACTTGAGACTCTTGTGATCAGTGAAAATGTCCACTTTTCTTCCCAATAGAAGATGTCTCCAAGTCAAAAGAGCATGCACAACTGTCGCCAACTCGAGATCATGAGTGGGGTAGTTCTTCTCATTAGGCTTCAACTGGCGAGATGTATAAGCAACAACTTTCTTCTCTTGCATCAATACTGCGCCAAGACCTTGGAGAGAGGCATCACAAAAGACCTCGTACGGCTTGGATTCATCAGGCGGAGTCAAAACTGGAGCAGTGATCAACTTATCTTTCAGAGTTTTGAAAGCAATATCACACTCTGGAGACCAAACATACTTGACGTGCTTCTGAAGAAGATTAGAGAGAGGCTTCGCGATCTTGGAAAAGTTTTCAACGAATCTTTGGCAATAGCTTGCGAGACCAAGAAAACTACGGAGTTGTTTCACATTCTGAGGAGGTTCCCAATTCACAATTGCAGACACCTTCTCAGGATTCATGGAAATGCCCTTGGCAGAGATGATATGACCAAGATAAAGAACCTCATCGAGCCAAAATTCACACTTGGAGAACTTGGCGTAGAACTGATGTTCCCTGAGCTTATCAAGAACCAAACGCAAGTGCTTGGCATGATCTTCCTTGTTCTTGGAGAAAACCAGAATGTCATCGAGATAGACCAAAACGAATTCATTGGTGTAGGCATTGAAGATGAAGTTCATCATGCGAGAGAACATCGGAGGAGCGTTGGCGAGGCCAAAAGACATGACAGTGTATTCATATGAATCAAAGCTTGTTCTGAATGCTGTCTTGGGAATATCTTCTTCACGAATGCGAATCTGGTGATAACCCATACGGAGATCAAGCTTGGAGAATACTTGGGCACCTTTGAGTTGTTCGAACAGCTCATTGATGTTGGGAAGTGGGTATTTGTTCTTGATGGTCTTCTTGTTCACTGGACGGTAATCAACACAAAGTCGGTCCGTTCCATCCTTCTTCTTCACAAAAAGAACACCACAACCCCACGGAGAAGTACTAGGCCGGATGAGACCCATTCTTTCTTGCTCATCGAGTTGCTTATTCAGCTCCTTCAACTCTTCAGGTCCGAGCTTGTAAGGACGTTTGCACACAGGTTCCGTGCCAGGCTCAAGTTCAATAAGAAATTCCACTGGCCGGTGCGGAGGCATTCCTGGGAGCTCTTCTGGAAAGACGTCTTGATATTCGCAAACGACTGGAATTTGAGAGATGGCATCCAATTCACCCTTCTCATTGAGAGAAAACAGACGAATAGTATTATCCCGAGCGGCAAAGAAAATTACATCCTCAGACGAATGAGTCAATTGAATCTGCCTGGCAGCACAATCAAGCTGAGCCTTGTGCTTAGAAAGCCAATCCATCCCGAGAATAAGATCAATATCCGAGTTACCAAGAACCATTGGAGAAGCCAGAAACTTGAAATCACCCATCATGATAGAAATATCCGGAATCTCGTGATTAGCAAGCAAACATTTACCCGGAGAGACGACTGCTAACGGTTTATGCATAACTTGGGAAGTCAACTCATGCTTAGATGCAAAAGGTTTCGAGATGAAGCAATGCGATGCACCAGTGTCAAAAAGAACTTTTGCAGGAACATCGTTAACAGGAAGGTTACCCATGATCACATCTGACGAGTCCTCCGCCTGAGCTGCATTCATCAAATTGACCTTGGCATGCTTGGGGTTATGCTTGACCACAGCTGTACTTGTCGATCTGACAGGAGGAGGAGGAGGAAGGCACCTCTGGTTGAAACACTTGTTGGCATAGTGACCCTTCTGCTGGCACTTGTTGCATGTGACCTCTGAAAGTGGACGGTGATACGAAGCACTCAATCTTGGAGCTTGAGACGAAGTCTTGTTCTGAAAGCCTGGGTTGGGTGGGTGGGAAGAACCACTGCCACCTTTGCTCTTCTGCTGATACGGCTGACGGAACGGAGGAGGAGGAAGCCAAAACTTCTGCTGCTTGGCCACTTGAGTAGAGGAAGAAGGAGTAACATCTCTGACTCGCTTCCTGGAAGCATCACACCTCAACTGAGCAGCCTCTTGCTTCAGTGCCATGTTGTAGAACTCATCGTATCTCAAGGGCTCGAAGAGAACAAGAGCGAGCTGAATATCTTCTCTGAGACCACCCCTGAACTGATATATCATGCTCTTCTCATCAGGTACGTCCTGCTTGGCAAAGCGGGCAAGCTTCTGGAACAACTTGTTGTAGTCATAGACAGACAAAGAGCCTTGCTTCAGATTGCGGAATTCCTCACGCTTGCTTTCAACCACGCTCTGTGGAATATGATGAGCTCGGAAATCTCGACGGAACTCATCCCAAGTGATAACACGTCCACCTCTGGAATCCTTGTACTGCTGGAACCATTCTGCTGCCTGATCTTTGAGTTGGAAGGAAGCGAACTTGACAAAGTCCTCAGGCCTGACGTTACTGCACTCGAAATGCTTACACAGATCCACAAGCCAATCGTCAGCATCGGTTGCCTCAACACAATTACTGAAAGTCTTTGGCCCGTTAGCAAGGAACTGGTTGAGTGTAGCAAAGTGACTCTGATTGCTGCCTTGATTCCCTTGACTGCCTTGATTGCGCTCTTGGAGAATTTGCATGATCAGCTGAGTGTTTGCATTGGTTGCGGCCATCACAGCTTGCCATGCCTCTGGAGGAGGTGGAGGTGGTGGCGGATCTTGATTCTGGTTCTGACTGGTGCTCTTAGCGGGAGCCATCCTGAAGAGGTTGACCACCATTAGCACATTGACAGATAATATTGAAGCTGAATCCAACGGAATGAAAATTGCAACATATAGTCTTCACATCCGAACAAAATGAATGAATGCATTCCTATTCAAATGGTCACATATACATAAATTGAGAAGCCACGTAGAATTAAGGTAGAGAAATAAATCAACAAGGTACGGATCAAGAACGAATAATCGGTAAGAAATCCCAATCTCAAACCAATATCCGTGGAAGAAGAACTAGAGCTACTAGAATTCCCACCTATGAAACTCCCGAACCTTTCCGGTTATGCAATCAGGTGTTGGGGATACAGGGGAAGCATAATATCTCACCCAAACTAGCAAATCCTACATCCAGCTGTATCCATCCTTCAACACATAACCAAAAAAACTTCGGAAACCATCTACCTCAACCTTCGAAAAGCATCCGTTATACAAGTTATGGCGATACTCCCGAACTCCCGCCCCAGTACTGGGTGGCGTCGAGGTTATCTCACCAACGAACTGCATAAAAGAGATTTTCGATGTCGGCGAACATATCTCAAGTATTCCAGAATTGCAACGATAAAATTATGATGACAACACCTCAGAGCTCAACTCCCCGGGACACTTCCACTAAACCCCTGACAGGAGGCACCAAGACAGTATTCTCATCATAAGCCATCGGAACAAATCCAAGATACTCGCGTGATCCTAAAATTTTTTTTAGTGAAATTTGAGAAGAGAAGAGTCAAAACTCTACGTCAGGATGCCTTACCAGAGCGATGAGGAGACTGGGAAGTAAAAAGAATTCCTAATCTCTCCGATATATAATTCCTAAATGACTCAAAACATTTTTCTAGACACAACTCGGCTGCTAAAAACGATCAAGCAATGGGGCTCCTAAGGTCGGGGAAGGCTCTGATTACCAACTTTTAACGCCCTCGATGCGGCTATAGCTCCCACGTGTCGAGGCACGACTTAGAGACATAACCGCATTGAAAGCAATGTCGCAAGTCAGGCAATCATTACAACATCCCATGTAATATGTAATAAAAGGGGGAGATAACATAGTTGGCTTACACTCGCCATGTCACATCAGAGTACATAAATAACATCCATCAAACAATCACTCATGGCCCGACTACGGCGCCAAAATAGAAAAGAACCCGACCTATGACAAGGCCCTGAATCAAACCCCAACTAGGCACCACTACTGATCATCGGGAAAGGAAACATAATAACGCTGAGAGTCCTTGTCGAACTCCCACTTGAGCTCATACTCGTCACCTGGACCTGCATCTGGAATTATAGTATCTGTGAGCCACAGGGACTCAGCAATCTCGCACCCTCGCGATCAAAACTATTTAAGCTTATAGGAATGGATGAGACAAATATATGTGGAGCTGCAGCAAGCGACTAGCATATATGGTGGCTATCTTATACGCAAAAGAGAGCGAGAAGAGGCAAAGCACGAGCGAGAAGCTAAAGGAACACCTGCGCAAGCATAACTCCAACACCGTGTCCACTTCCCGGACTCCGCCGAGAAGAGGCCATCACGGTAACCCACACAGTTGATTCATTTTAATTAATTAAGGTTTAAGTTATCTACAACCGGACATTAACAAATTCCCATCTGCCCATAACTGTGGGCACGACTTTCGAAAGTTCAATCCCTGCAGGGGAGTCCAAACTTAGCCCATGACAAGCTCTCACGGTCAACGAAGGAATAGACCTCCTCCCAAGACGTTCCGATCAGACTCGGTATCTCGGTAACTCAAGACACTTCGACAGGTTAAAACAAGACCAGCAACACCGCCCGAATGTGCCGACAAATCCCGATAGGAGCTGCACATATCTCTTTCTCAGGGCACACTCAGATTGTCCAAACTTCCGATAGGCCAGCCCAGAGTTGCCCCTGGTAGCCACCGGCGGCTGACGGTTTGGACCAACACTCAGAG
>NC_041386.1:450492037-450494409 GCF_002162155.2 Triticum dicoccoides
GGGGGGGGGTTAAAATAAGATGACCCTTGAGTCTGCAGAACCCAAGGGAAAGAAAAGGCTAGGTGGCAAATGGTAAAACCAAGGTTGGACATTGCTGGACAAGCTTTAATCAAGGCGAAATATCAAGGGGTTCCCATTATAACCCAACCGCGTAAGGAACGCAAAATCCGGGAACATAACACCGATATGACGGAAACTAGGGCGGCAAGAGTGGAACAAAACACTAGGCGAGAGGCCGAGCCTTCCACCCTTTACCAAGTATATAGATGCATTAAGATAACATAGCAATATAATGATATCCCCAACAAGTAAATAAAAGATGTTCCATCAAGGAACGGCCTCCAAACTTCACCTGCAACTAGCAACGCTATAAGAGGGGCCGAGCAAAGCGGTAACATAGCCAATCAACGGTTTGCTAGGACAAGGTGGGTTAGAGGTTTGACATGGCAATTGGGAGGCTGACAAGCAAAAGGTAGGCATCGTAGCATTGGCATAGCAAGAGCGAGCAAACTAGTATAGCAAAGATAGTAGTGATTTCGAGGGTATGATCATCGTGCCTGCACAGTTGTCAGAATTGACTGGATCCTCACAAGCAAACTCAACGGGCTCCTCGGTAGCGAACTCGTCTCCTGGCTCTACCCACCAAGACAAACAAGCAACAAGGATACAATCAACCACGTGCAAGACCAAGCAATATGATGAAATGATGATATGCTATGCAGGATGCGATGCGGGATGCAAAATGCAAGATATGACAGGAAATGCATGAACCTGGCCTCAACTTGGAATTCCAAGGGTGCCACTGGAAATATGAGATGAAATCGCTTGAAAACGATATAAAGATCATTGGAATCGGAGTTACGGTTTGGAAATGGCAAGCGTTTTAAGATATGACACCGGTCTGCAATTTACAGCAAGTAGGCATCGAAATGCAACGAAATGAACATGCTACAACCACCAAACATGACAACAAAATACATGGCAGGGATGCACACAAGATGCTTAATAAAAGACTAGCACTGAGCCACGGCCAATTCCTCCATTAAGAGGTTCAAACAAGCATGACAAAAACGCAAATGCAAAACAGATTCCAGACTTAGTGAAATCAACACTATTCTGAAATTTCAGATCACGAAGCCCTCTTCGAAGCAGCAAAACAACATGATACATGAGCTGAACATGACAAGTAAGAACATGGCATGGAGCTACTCAACAAGCTTAACAAAAGACCCAAAGTGACCTGGGGCCAAAAGGGTTCACAAAATATATAAACGAGCACACGAACATAGCTAAAACACAATTAGTTTTCAGACTTAGTGAAAACTGAGACGTGCTGAAATATAACTCACGAAGGCATGTAAATGAGCTCGATGCACTCACCACGGTGCAAGTCATGGCAAGGCAAGAATACATCCATTAATAAGGCACAAAATTCTAGCTAGACATGGCAAGAACAATGGCATAGCATGCACGGATCAACTACAATAACATCGGTAAAATCGCAAACGAGTTGACGATCTGCCCAGATTCACCACGAAGCAAAAGTAGAGCTTGATTGACTCAAGCTAGGGTGCTCCATAATTGCAAACAAAGACATGGATGGATAGAGAATAACATGATTAACAAAACTACTTTACTGATCATCCTCAAGAGAGGCACGGATCACTAGGAAACAAGCTCAACATATGGCATCATGAACTAAAATATCCCAGACTTAGTGAAAACAACTAAGTCCCTGAAAACAGATTTACCGGGTGCCTCACTTTGCAAGCTTGCACAAGTCACCACACACATCCTAAAAATGCATGGGTTGCACCTCTGGAAAGAAGACAAAATGCTTAACAAAACATATGAAGGACTCCCAGGCATAACATGCACACAATAATCATGGCAAAAATGACAAAAGTCTAAGATGAACTAGCAGATCTGACAATTAACTTACGAAGCCTCCTTCTAACAGAATTTTGGGCATCAAGATGAACTCAAATGAAAACGATGCGATGGAATGAAATGATGTACTCTTCGAGAAGAACATTTTGATATATCATATGCCCAAATCGGAGCTATGGATGCAAAGTTACAGGGCCTCGAACAGAGCAACTTGGATCAAGAATTTACGGACTTAGAAGAAAAAAACGAGGTTAGGGTTTACT
Source organism: Triticum dicoccoides (assembly GCF_002162155.2). Taxonomy (NCBI): domain Eukaryota; kingdom Viridiplantae; phylum Streptophyta; class Magnoliopsida; order Poales; family Poaceae; genus Triticum; species Triticum dicoccoides. The sequence continues at coordinate 450,494,191 of NC_041386.1, forward strand.
GTAGCTGCGACCGGATCCAGATCGGGCGAGGACGCTAGGAGCCCGAGGATCGCCGGGGTCTTCGCCGGTGTTGAGGTCCGCGGTGGCCGGCGTCGAGGGAGGTGAGGCGGGGCCGGCGATGGCGGGAGGCGGCGGAGCGGCGTGGGGCGGCGCTCGGGGCCAGGAGGAGGCGGCGGGGCGGTGCGGCACTGGAGCTCCGGCGGCTTGGCGGCGAGGTCC